>NC_073694.1:48037332-48337532 GCF_029784165.1 Wyeomyia smithii
TGAAGTGGGAAATCTCAGTAATAATTCTCTTCCAACACTCTCTAACGCTGAGATTATGATAGCCTATCTAGTATCAATATGTTTTAGACAGTATCTTTTATTCAACACTAATATAGAGATGCATAATGCTAACTGCGTCGTACGATGGTGCGTGCGTCGTACACATTACGTTACGTTACGTTATGTTACGCTGAAAATCTAGATTTCAGACCTCATTCCCCCCTTATGGAACAATAAGAAACATTCGATATGATTCCCCCCTAAAATTATGTAACGCTGAACAACCTGACCCTTTCCAACTTTCCAATTTCTAACCAAAATCACAGTTCCGTAACTTTCTCTCGATTTTTTCGATCAGCCATTTTTCCTATTGATTGCTACAGGAATGAAGAAAATCGTTGAAAAAAGACTGACTAAGTTATGAAAGCTTTGCAGTGAGCAAGCAAAGGCTCCATGATAACAAGCTCGAACAGTTTGGCAACAGCACAGAGCGATGTGATACCACGATAATTGCTCACATCGTTTTTGTTTCCCTTTTTATGTACTGGAAACATGTAGGGGAAAGTAGGTAAAGACGGACACCCTAAGGTTTAATCTAAATAATTACTAAGGTATAGCTATTTAGATCGCAGTAGTCATAAAATTTGAAACTTAAGGTCATTTGTTTTCATAATCATTTTTGGTATTAGTGAACTTCCTCCAAGTTTTATGTGTTTTGGGTTTTCAAAAATAGGACTACAAATTGCTGTTTTTTGACATGGTTGGGAAAGACGGACACTTGGGGTGGGTAAGATGGACACTACGAAGGTAAAGGTGGACACTCACAAAAAAGATGTAGTACGTTAAATATTCTTTCGTAGTACGTTAAGTATTATGTGTTAAGTGATGGCCATACATTACTCTACGTTATTAGAGTCCATCTATACATCACGTGAACAGTTTGAGAGGATGGGTTTCAATGAAGGCGAAAATTCTCCGCCTATATGGCCTGTTCTAACTGCTAAGTGATTAATATCTGCTGGTTTCTCTCGCGGGTGTTCTTTGTGATCATCTGTAGTACATAACAGATGCTACATGTGAAAATTCTTGGAAAATCCGTGTGTCCATCTTTCCCTACCTTAGTGTGTCCGTCTTGCCCGACCTGGTTGTAATTTTTTCAAACGATCGTAGCTCTTCATAGGAACATCGAAAATCTGCTGGATTTTCACTAGAATACTGAGGAAAGACTAATTAACCACTTTACTATTGTGAACAAATGAAAACACGTAAGTTTCACAAGTTTTTCACTATTTTCCGTGGAATAAAAATTACATCAAATTGCGCGTTCACGAAAATATTCTTTGTTTTACTTACAAATTTGGCAGTTTACTTGCTGAAAACCGATAATCCAACTCAAAAGCATTAGCACACTATAAAGAAGGTATTCGCATCACTCAACTATCATAATACATTCTAGTTTGTGAAATATTAAAAGTGTCCATCTTACCCGCAGTGTCCGTCTTTACCTACTTTCCCCTACGCCGATTTCCAGCAGGACGGGAAGACACCTAAAGCGACAGATAGCTGGAAAACATGCAGAAGCGGAGATATTAGGTTATCAATCTGCGTTTCAAGAAACGTCGACGTAATCCCGTCAGGACCTGGGTTTAATAATACTTTGAGTTTGCAGCAGGCTCTAGAAATCATTGTCGCGTCTAAATGAAAAGTGTTCAAAGTTTGACCGGACCGTGGGGTATTACTGGCGGCACGTTCGACGTGATGATCGCTCAGTGTCTCGTCAGTGAACACGCTGGCAAATTTCTCGGAGAAAAGCTGACAGATGTCCTGCGGGGTGGTTGCCTCCTTACCGTTGAATGTCATAGAAAAGGGTATACCACTTTCATGTCGTTGTTGATTGACGAACCGCCAAAACTGCTTGGGACGAGACTTGAGCTTTCTCTGTAAATCTTGATGATATCGGAGAAAGCATCGTTTCGCAACACTTTTGTAAGTGTGGTTGATTCTCACGTAATGACGTTTTAGGGACAGTGTACGGTGCTTAGTAAATTTTTTCAAGGCAGCTCTCTTCTGGGATTTCAACTGCCGAAGTTCTCTCGTTTGCCACGGCTGTCGGGGAGCAGGATGCTGGCACTTCTTTGGGACGTATCGATCGATGGCGTAGGCCAATACGGTGGAGAAAGTTTGAGCGGCGACATCGGCATCGACGGAGTCAAAAATAGAATTCCAGTCGAACTCGGAGAAAAACTCAGCGATTGTCTGGTGATCAGCCTTGCGGAAGTCATAAGATACGGTAGCAGATGCAGTGTCAAGGTCGCGTTTCAATTCGGCGTTTATAGTCACTAATAATGGTGGGTAGTGGGGGGACTATTTTAACCAATGGAGCAGGGGCCTCGCATTAAATGGGGCCGTGTCCTGGGCGCTCACAAAGCAGAGGTCTAAATTGCGGTTGTTCTGGTTGGTGATATGGTTAATTTGAGTGTGGCTGAGCTATAGCAATCCAAAAGTAAAGCTGCGTTAGGATGGATGCTGGAATGATCCAAGTCCGGAAAGAGAAACCCGTCTCGAAATTCTCTCCATGAAATCCGGGGAAGATTGATATCGCCGAACACCATAACTTCGTCTGTTGGTTTTGTAGTTTCCAACACTGAGAAGACTGATAGACAATGAGCAACAATCAATTCACGCTCATGTACTCGATCCGGAGGTATGTACAGAGCGCAGAGAAACAACTTTCGATCGCCCAGTTTGATCGCTGTCCAAACTTGTTCCAGGCTCAAAGAGGCAGCATCCACTAAAATTTTGGCTTCGAACTTGGAATTAACAGCCACGAGAACGCCACCACCAGTAGATTTGCGACTATTATCGGAGCTCCTATGACAACGGAAAACCTCGTAGTCGTTTCCAAACACCTGACGAGAAAGTGTGCGGGAATCCAGCCAAGTCTCCGTAAGAACTATGATATCGTAGCAAAGATCCGAGATGGCAACGCGGAAATCATCAACAACGCTGTTCATACCGCCGATATTCTGGTAGTACACGGTGACCTCTTGGTGGCGGCTAGAAAGCAGGCTGCTTGTTGGTCGTGTTGTTGATGTGCTGCTCGAAGTGCCGGAAACGCATCTAAAATGCGAAGCGGTATCAGGCATCGATTGGGACGAGTTGTAATTATGCTTGCCTGCTGAAGCAGGTTGGAAGACCCCCGATCCACATCTGCCCTCAGGACCGAGACGACTGTGGTGAGCGCTGGCTGCAATAGGCGCGACTGGGGCAGAGGAACCGGGGGCTTCCATATTGCTTTCCACATTGCGCCCCGGTTGCAGCTGCATTCCAATATTGGAGGACTCGTTATCGACGCTGAAATTTAAAAAGGTGTCGGGGAGCAAAGAGCAATCGAAACGCGCCTGAGTCGGATACTTGCCTGAGATAACAGGCTGGAAGACCCCCTCTGTTGCTCTGAACTCAGTACCGGGACGGCTCTGTTGGCGGGAACATTGACGAAGAACGCAGAGATTATCGATTCTCGAAGATGGTAGAACCGAGACAGAGTCAGAGGGGACTCCCATTAAACCTTGTTGCGTGCGTCCCGGTATAACCATATAAGTCGCTAGCTCGAAGATGGTGGATCGGTCACTGTGGCATGGTTGTGTAGTTGCGAGGGGGTATTCCGGGCTTAGCTCAATCCCATCATGGGCGTTACTGGAGACGAAGCCTGGGATAGCAATAGCGGTGTCATTGTTTTTTTGGTTTTCAGCGGTACGCGAAATTTTTGTGCCTTATAATCCTAGAATTCGCGAAAGAGAGTAGGCCAGGTTTCTGGATCTAGTGCCTTGGCCTTCCGGGATGGATCAATTCCAATTTTAAAGGACACGAACGTAAGCGCGCTAATATCCCTGTCCTTCGGAACAAGTTTGACAACAACGGGGTCGTTGTCGGTCTCGAGATAGGCTTTCGCTATAGTTGACATAGATTCCGCAGAGAAATCAGGTCGAATCCTAACTTCTTCAATTATGATTTTAAATGCGTTGATATTACTCATTACCATCCGCACACACTGCAAGTGGATAAATAAGACATAATGATCATACACACGCCAGCAGTACACTCACAGCTGGTCAAATAGCGCAATGAATACGGACAAAGTTACTAACACATCCGGACATGTTCAGCAATGTCATGCAGTGCTGCGGTCCGCCGGTTGGTCCATCTGATGTGGAACGCTGCGATCGCATGAATTGGGCTGAGCTGCGCTGAAATCAGCTGCTGCTCTACCGGTCGAGTGGATCATCCTCTTGCTACAGCTGTGATCGGATGAAATGTGAAGACTAAATTTCCGCATTACCATGCTTTCATACATGACTACTGAGAGTTAAGCTCCGGGCAGTGGTGTCTTTGTGAGCTGGAGCGAGTAAACCAACAACAACAATGACAAATAGATTATAAAGTCAAATAGTTTTAACACTTTAGCGTCGGTTTAGCTGAGAAGAAGGCCTTTTTTAAGCTCTGATTGATAGAAAATTGTCTACATTTTCGCGACGCTCTCGATGTTTTTGATTTTTTAATTTGTACCCTATATACGATGCCGTAAGACGTAATTCTACGTCAAAAATAATAAAATCTCAAATGACTCTTTGTCCAAATTTAGAAAATTAAGTTTGCTAAATTATTTCTTTGACTCCCCAAACTCGTGGAGACATGATCCCTTTGCGCTGAAGACAACAAATTCTAGCAAATATAATAAAATATACACTAGCACTATCAAAACATATGTTGCCAGAAGAGTATTGTTTTCCCACTTGAAATTTTAGACCATTTATGCATATACTTTCAAACCCACTTTTAGGAACGAATGTGACCACTGTTCATTCACTGATATGTCTATAAGTCCATACACCACGGTTCCAAATCCAGTTTTATCTCTGGGATATTTTATTGATGAACTATTTGTAACGTTATTTGATTATTAAAATTCGACAATGAGTTGTATATAAATTGGTTCACGTGGAAATTGAATGGGGAGTGTTTACATAATTAAAAACCTAAATTAATCCACCTAGCGGTCAGACCCAGCCTTTCTCATTTAAACTTATTATTTGTAAAAATAGATTTACATGAACGCTGCAATCCAATAAAGGAATATTCACTCTTTGGGTACTAAAATATTGATGTTGTAACTAAAGTATAAAATTTGAAATTTGAATTAAATTCAATCATCAGCAATATCAGAAACGTTTAAATTGAACGATAACATATTTAAATTATGTTGAGGTCACATATATTGATCAAAGCAGGTATAGTTTTGAATAGTCTCTTAATTTCTTCACTTTTCATAACTTCTGAACCACATATCAAATTGTTATGAAGTTTATCATTTGTAAGTTTGAGAGATGACTCGTTCGTATGACACAAGTTATGTTCCAATAAGTCATGTAATCTTTGAGATAATAGACTTTCGTTGTTTTATTAACAATTTAATTCATAACGGTTGCTTAAGTTCGATTATAATCAAATGAAAAGGGAACGTATAAAGCAGCCAAACTTTGAAACCACGTGTTCAATCATAATTCATCAGTTAACCCTTAACTAGCCCGTTCATCTGATATCAATATTGTCCAAATCGGTTGTGTAGTTTCTAAGATAATGAAGTTTCGTGATTTTCACATTTCGATACATTACAGACGAAGTTACAATCCGATTACAGCAAAATGCAATAAGGTGTTATGAGGCAGCTAGACCTTTCATTTGATACTAATTCTGTGGGAATCGGGTCAACCATCTCTGAGAAAAGTGAGTGAGTCCAGGTAGTCTTCGGAATATGTTTCTTTCAATAGCTAGATTTCACATTTTTAAACATAACAGGCAAAGTAATAATCCGTTTGCAAAAAAAATCATTAGGGTTTTATGGGGCAACAAGACCTTCCATATGACACTGATTTTATGCAAATCTGTCCAGCCATCTCTGAGAAACATGAGTGAGATTAAATAGTATCCAGAATACGTTTCTTTCCATAACTTCTGAACCACAAAATTCAAAAGTTAAGGGTTTTTAGGTAGCCCGTTCATTTGAAACCAATTTTGTTCAAATCGGTTGTGCAGTTTCTGAGATATTGATGTTTCGTGATTTTTACATTTTGATACATAACCTCTAAACTAGAAATCTGATTACAATAAAATTCAATAGGATCTTATAGGGCAACTAGACCTTTCATTTGCAATTAATTTCATTGAAATCGGTTCAGCCATCGCTGAGAAAAGTGAGTGAGAAAAAAAGTTTCCAGTGATCGTTAGGAGAAAGTCAATATGTTTACTTTCATTATGTGATTTCACATTTTTATGAACAACGGACAAAGTTACTATCCGATTGCAATGAAATTCAATAGCAACCTATGGGGCAACTAGACCTTTCATTTGACACTAATTTTGTGATAATCGGTTCAACTATCTCTGAGAAAAATGAGTGAGTTTAAACAACCTTAGGATAACTTTTCTTTACACAACTGTTGAACCATATGTTCAACCATAACGAAATTTGAAAGTTAAGGATTCTGGAGACAGCCCGATCATTTGAAACCAGTTTTTCTGAAATCGGTTCTGTGGTTTCTGAGATATTGATGTTTCGTGATTTTTACATTTTGATACATAACCTCTAAACTAAAAATCCGATTACAATGAAATTCAATAGCAACCTATGGCGCAACTAGACCTCTCATTTGCAATTAATTTCATGAAAATCGGTCCAGCCATCTCTGAGAAAAGTGAGTGAGAAAAAAAAGTTGCACATACATACACATACACACACACACACACACACACACACACACACACACACACACATACACACATACATACATACATACAGAAAATGCTCAGTTCGTCGAAAGGGGTCGAGTGGTATATGACATTCGGCCATTGGGACCACTTTTATACCTTTGGTTTTTCCAGTGATTGCTATACCTTTCTAGGAGAAAGGCAAAAATGTCTTTATATCAACATAAAGCATAAAACAACTCGTTTTTAAAGAGGGCGATCAAGGTACTTAAGGGCTCCTAAAGTCTCCTCTAGTCGGAGTTTTTTCGTTTTTGAATGTTTTAAAAAATGATTATTACTGCTTTTTATAGCAATATAACGCCCGGGCTTTTTATGGTACACTAGACACTAGTATAGTTTATCAAAATCTACAGCTGAAACTTCTTTTGTATGTGTTTCTTACAAATATAAAGAAAATAATCAAGTCTCCCTAGTCTCCCCTAAATTTTGTTCCAACTCTAAATAATTGCGACGAACCGACGCTTCATGTATTTGTTTAGCTGATGAGAACGTTCCAGGGATGCGCTTTAAGCACCACGTTTGGCACGACTGTCAATAAATACAATATCCGTCAAAAGTTTGCATTGCAGGGTTTTTTTTTTGGAAAAATAAAAATTGTTATCTATTTCTTTGCCTAAGACCCAATACCGATCAAACAAACCGTTTGGATGTTAATTTTTTTTTATCATTGATGGGCTTTCAGTGTAGAAAATAGTCCCGACGTTTCATTTATGTCAGCCGTGACATCAAGTTTAGTGATTATTTTTTGCGTCCGAGTACGTATAAAAAGGTGCAACATTCAACTGCTCGATGATCTAAACTTTTTAGAAAAAATTATGCATGCTCAATTATTTTGTTTCCAATTTCCTTTTAACGATTAGTTCAGAGTTTCTAGGTCGTTGTTTATTAGGTAAACTAGAATTTGCTTATGAAAATAATAAATCAACCACAAACTCGTATCACACGTGAAATCTCCCATACAGCTTTTCTTGATATTGAGGGAGCATTTGATAATGCATGATAATAGCCAAAGCTAGAGAGTTCGAGTGTCAATCCCTTCAAAACAACACAGTACAACATTTTTTTTCGTCTGCCTTCTATGTATGATTTTTTGATATATTTTGACGCTAAAACAAATTTCCCCGAGTTTGAACTCATTTAACCTTAAGATGCAACAGTGGCGCCATGTTGAATTTTTGAGAAATCGGAAAATTTCTATGTTTTTTCGACGCCATTTTGTTTTGAAGCCAAATATCAAAATCCTAAGAGTTTGTCCACGTATTCATTTATTCACTCATATTTAAAAAAAGAACAGATCTTGAATCGGACAAAAACTGAGCTCAAAACAGTGATTCTACGAAAACGGGTTTGGCATGGTTTTAGTATATTTCACAAAGCGAAATATTATCGAGTATGTGCGCTAATAGGCCGTATGACTGAAAGAGTTTACTCTGCTTCTCACATAAGATTTACACGGGATGAGTAAAGCAAACGTTTTTATCCATACGCCTTAATATCTTAAAGTGATAGTGGAAATCTGTCTTATATTGAGTGAAAAAGTCTCAGGAATCGATTGGTAGGTGTCTGATCCACGTAAAATGTCAGCAACATGTCAATTTTTCCCCGATTCCCCTACATTGCTGAAATAAGTTTATCTCGACGTAAGATTAAGGGGAAAAATTAATGAATTTTCGTGAGTTTTTTTTCGGATGTTTAGAGAAAGGTGTTCGGGTATTTTGTCTATTGATTCCAAAAAAGAGTGACCGTCGAAAAAAAATATCTAGAAAAAAAAATTTTTTGTTTGTTTTCTTCATGATCGGACTGATACCATTGGTTAGGTAATCTTTTGTAGTTTTTTTTTTAAAATCAGATTTTAAAAAAATGAGGTGGCTGTAAATAATTAATTTATAGTTTTTCTCTTACCTCTTTTTAAAAAATTAAATAGCTTCCCAAAAATGAGTCGTGTTCCAAAATATTAAACCAATAGCACAAAATGACATATTGTCCAGAAAAACATCTATGCAAAGTTTCAGCCAAAACAAAAATGATGGATTAAATTGGTTGCCCGTTTTTTTGTGGGATTGCTCAGTATAAATAACTGGATGTATATAACACAAATCAAACTAAGAACTACTTAGAATTAGAGGCCCAAAACGACTGGATAATTCACTCAAGCTAAGCTTGGTAAAATCCAAAGATTTGCCTGTGCATCGATTTGTGGAGCTATGAAAAGTACTCCATCGAAAGCCCTAGATGCATTTTTTCCCTTGTAGGAGCTTATGACCACTGCTACCATTAGTTAGATATTTTGTGGTATGACAAGGTGGAACCAGAATTTGAGAAGGCTTACTTAGCTCTTACACAAACTGTTGGGAGTGGAGCTCACAGGTCCATGAAACAATGAATACTTCCCCAAGGGACGCAAGCAGAAAAATATGCTATCAAAAATGCGCGAATACGTGTTTGGAAAGAAATAACCGATAGACAGCTCTTAAAGCTCGGATTTCTCCTCTTGCCACTCTAAACTGACGCAGAAATGTATCCTATCGCTCGGACAGTTTGCTAAAAAACCAATCAATTCATACTTAATTGATGGTCACTGTATCGAAGGGAATAAGAAAGCTGACTCACTAGCTAAGCAAGGGTCATCCATAAGCTTTGTTCTGGTTCTACCTTTTTGTGAAGTCTCACTAGGCGCTATAAAAACTGAACTCGGTGAATGGGAAAAAGCTACGACAAAAGCTAACGTCGCGAACTACAACAGTTGAAAAGATTCTTAGAATTAAATCGCTAGAAAATCACTTCTTAGGCTCAGCAAAAAATACCTGAGGACATCCACAGATCAACTCATAAGGGGTCATTCACAAATTACGTAAGGGTTTAGGGGGAGAGGGAGATTCGAGAGAATCTTACGTAAGATTGAAAAATTTTAAAAAAACTAAAAAAAAAGTTTTCGATACTAAAAAAATAAAATTAGTTGAATTATTTTTCCCTGCGATCTTAACAGCTGAACCTTGCGAAAGCAGTGAATTCGCCGTCGCTGGGTGATTGCGTGCTTTACTTCATTTCTACTTAATTTTGAATTTTGTTCACTTTAACATAGTATCAACTGTTTTAACTTGTTTTATTTCATCCTCTACGAATATGTCATGTGTAAAAAAAGTTCTACCTTCGAAAATATTTTTTTTTCCCTAAAAAACCAATCTTACGTAAGATTCGTGGGGGGAGAGGGGTAATGCAAAATCTTACTAAGCCTTATTATGGGGGGAGGGGGGGTCGAGAATTTCGAAAAAAGTCCTTACATAATTAATGGATGACGCCTAAGGCTCTGTCCGAGTAAGTATCATCTGGAGAAGCTATGATGATACATGTCGCCTCAAATGCCTTGATGATGTATAGTACATGTCGCCTTCAGAATCTTAGCGAAACCTTAGAACACCTACTCTGTGAATGGAGAGTATTCTTACAATTCAGAATGCGTACGTTCGGTAAAAGACATGTATCTAAGAGTAAGTTGGGGCATACTACAATAGATTTAATAATAAGTCTCCTACAGAAGAAAAAAACACTGCTTTTGCAATAGATTGAAGTTATTATCTCTACAGTATGATGCAAACGATAGCAAATTTGCGTTAAAAAAATGTATTAACTATGAACATTCATTTGTTGTATTGCAAAAAATATAGCATTCCTCAAATTTTTATTCCAACCAAAAAAAAAATGTTTCAAAACTATCCAAAAAAATTATTGAATATTTGCATTACATGATCGGTTTCAGTAACAAACTGTAGAAAAATGAATCATCTCGAAAAAAATTAACACCCTGGGAAAATTTCACATTGTCATCTCTTTAAACAACAGCAGTGTACTATATCCCTCTTGGCGAACAAAATGACACAAGAGATTGCCGGCGGGGCGGACGGCAGTAAGCTTTGCCCTTCGATTATAATTAATTCAATCTAAGCTCGACAGTGTCCGAACGCTGCTGCCTGCCTGGAGAATCAATCTAAAGAATATAGTGTTTCAACACTCCCCGGGGAACGGAAACATGAGCTGTTCAATCTGCGCTCATCTACACGGGACCACCGCTGCGAAGCGTCCGTAAAGAGGTTGAAGGCGGTTGGAGTCAACACTGTCTTGCCTGGTGGGGATTAATTTTTTTTTCATTGCGTTCTCCAGTAATCGTGTCTGTAGTCTGTAGTCGCTTGCAGTGTCTTTAATTGGTGATTTCCTTCTAATTGAGTGAGGCCAAGATAGAATTTAATTTAAATTCAAGTGATGCGATGTGTAGCAGCAACTTATGTTGCTCCTATGATGATGTTCGATTGGGGTACAAAACGAATACGGAATACAACAAATTGTTGATACCGTTACAAACAGTGTCAAAGTCATTCGATTCTGGGAATAAATTATTGATTGAAAATATGCATAGCTTCAAATGCAATAGTAAATATATTTCATGCAATATAATGAATTATTAATGACCTCCAACGAAAATGAATTTATCATAATATTATGTATTACCAACCTGACTTGGTGAAAAAAATAATTCTCACGTGAGTCTCCTGTACAATTTCCGTTAATTGAAACTGTGGCATAACAAGTTCGTGGTTGAACGCTTCGAAAATCGAAAAACATGTAGCCAGCAAGTGGCAGAAAGTTTATTCCGTTCAACACGAACCCAGCTAGAGAGAGCTGTAATGAATAAGAAGCTTGAAAACAAAGGCTCCTGGGGTAAACTGGTGCGATAAGCGATCGACAATTTTCGTCCCCGTTGCCCGGCTGTTTTTTCCCTTTCCCATCCCAGAGGACACAAACTAACCGGTAGTTAATTAATTGGTTTGATTTTAAGAGGATTAAACCTTCGGGTGGCAGCAATCGTGACGACTGCCGATGCAGGTCCATTTATTGAATTGTACTTAATAAGTAAAAGTGGACTCGAAAGGAGGGTGATTTCGATTTTTTTTATTCCAAATGAAAAGAGTTTTTAAATGATAGAATTTCACTAGTGGAACGATTCATAAGTAGATTAAGTAGAGTGCTTTCTGGGAAACACCGGTGGTGTTATTAAATTTAAAAATAAGGTAGTAATGAATTAATAAATTGTTTTTTCGTCAGATTATAAAGGTCTGCTCTGTCCTATATTGGAGTCTTAATCAGAGCTGATAAACTTTATCCAACATCTGCTATTCCTGCTCCTGTATGTCACAAAATGAAATGATTTAAAAAAAAAAACAGTTAGTCATCTACACCGTATATAGATACGGTGTAGTTAAACGATGCAAATTACGAAGTTTCTAGTAGCATAGCTCAACTTTTTTATTGAATAATTACGGAATAAAGGGAATAGCTAAATCGCTGATAAGGGGCTATCTCTCGAAAAGATTCCAGTTTGTATCGAGTGGACACTCCAAAAGCTCGTTTGGAGCTGTGACGATTGGTGTACCCCAAGGTAGTAGCTTGGGACCAATTCCTTACAATTTTATATGGGGAAATCCACTTTTCCAGAACTTATTCACTAGGGATGTTGAGTTGACAACTTAAAATATAACGAAGCATGATATTTCTGAAAGTCTGAATACAATAAGGCGCTCATAGAAAAAGTTATTTACCTCATTTTCCGGCAACACTGCCGCAGCATGATGTTATTGCAAACTTACTTTTTTGTTCATAGTATCTTCGTATTTTTTTTTTCTCTTTTTCTGTCAGGCACAACATTTCTAATATTATTCTCATCTCATCATCATAAACACAACCATCCTTCAAATAGCCGCGGGCACAGCTACTAGACTAGGATACCAATCAAAACCATCCAATCTACCCGTGTCATTAATTAAGGTTCTATTTATAAATTTTACTGAAGTCCGCCCGTTCTGAAATCTTTGTATATCGAATAAACAGTGCTGTTCATCTCCAACATGTGAGTGTATACACGTTCCGGAGCGACTGCTGACCGCAGGTAGCTATTACAGTACGTATGTTTATTTATTTAAATCAGGACTCACTTGTTTTGCATCAATTTTCGACAGCGCAGTCCATCAGTTTATTTTCGTCATTTCGAAATCCTTTGCCATACACGTCCAAAAGCATCACTTATGTGCTGTTTTGTACCAATAGATGAATTGAAAACTTTCAAAGGAAATATTTGCAGACGATCCGTCTGAATAGGATCCGCAATCGTGAATCAGGATTATTCATTAAGCTTTATTATTATCGTATAATAAGCTCCCACAATGACGAAAAGTGCAATTAAAATGATAGCCCTAGTTTACGAATGCTGTGGAAACCAAACGAGTATCGCTCATTATAACTGAACGGCCCAAAATTGAACCGAGTGGCAACAATGGCGGCCATCCAATTCGGTGGTCGATATGGAGACTAATTAACAGTTCCCGTGGATATTCGGGCCGCCGGAATATGGAATCCAATATTCTGCAACCGGGATTATCGAATCGGAGTATGGAGTGTCGACGTCGTTCTGGCGACGAATGAACACAACGTCCCGCCCCACGATGCATCGCAAATTCTGCGGTTTAATTGATTTTCATTGTTTTCCCGGAACGAAACGCTCAGAACTGTCGGGGTAGGGCAGTTTGGATGGCCAATTGCAGTTGTGTTAATGAAATGCTCGCCCATTTTGCTGCCGGAGTGTTATTTTTACGAGATTTCTTTATTGGGTTAAAAATACAACTGGTCCCAGATATTTGCTTTTCAATACAATCGACCCGACACCAGTTTGGGGTCAACATTTTTATATTTGGAATTATCCATAATCCGAATGGCGCCATGTAGCACAAAATTCTATTAGTGGTTGTGAACTGGAAGTACTAAAGGTATTGCCAATTATCTCTGGCTGAAGCTGTAACACAAATTAATTAATAACAGACATCAATATCGGGTTGACAGAACTTATAGAATGGTAAAAAATTCTCGGTTAACCTCGAGAACGTTGGGCTAGAGCTGCCAGCAACGTAAATATTTGATTGATGCTATCAAATACTCTCCATGCTGACAGCGTTCTCAATCGAGTTAAAGTTTAAAGCGAGGGATGTTTGTTTCAATATTTGAAAGCCAAAAAAACATTCTACCAGCTCAATACCAACTTGTAGAGTAATGTGGGGCAAAAGTACACTGCGTTGCTCGGAACTCAAAAACAGCTGAAATTGCACAAGATCAATTGATGAAAGGATTTAATCAATATTAGTTTATTACTTTCTGCTACTAGAAACCAACTGAGGTTACCGGAGCTACGCTTTTTCAATTATTGACGAATTAATAAATAGTTGCTTTCAGCGTAAACCGTACACAATTAGTGGTAAGCCCTTGCCCCGCATCACTCTACACATCTAGGCCGTTTGTACGCTCCAATATCTACTTGTCCTACAAAAACAGCGCAGAACTTACTCAGAAGTAGTCATCATTTTAGGCTAAACTATCATTACTCGGTCAACACTATAAAAGATGAGTCTGTGGCCGAAGAATGAACTAAGAAAGCGTGACGAGCAACGTCCGGAATGCTGTGCCTCCACTTTTTTTTATTTTCATTTATCAGTTAGTGTGCATGTACGTCGTCGTACATATAGCATAGTGGGGCCATTAGTTTAATAGGATAGTCGATCGTCATTCGGGAGACAGCAACCGCCCGCGTGTGCATAAGAGTGTGGATAAATTGATTGTTTTGTCGCTTAAGTGGATCGTTCGCTCGTGTTGTTGAGAACCAAGCAGCTGCAGGCGGTTCACTGACAAAAAAGAGAAAAAAAAACTGAACCAAGAAAAGTTGCAACACTCGATGCTGATGCATATCTGGCTGGATCATTCGGTTTCTCCACCGTCGTCGATACGGAAAACTTTTGCTTGTCGGAATGTACGAAAAATGTAGCACTCTTCCTTGACAGTCTCAAGCTGAACAGTTGCAACAGCAGTATAACTTGGAGAAATACTGTAAAACACATACACCTCCGAAGGATAACTTGGAACGAGTTTGACGGAAGTTTTCGTGTTCTGGGTTTTGGCTGAGGAATATTATCAATCACATTTGTTAATTCATGGAAAAAAGCCTATTGTCCCTTTAGCTCTTGCGAGATTAACTCACTCTAGAATAACTTTTTAATAACCCTAAACAGTGGCTGTTTTGGACAAAAACAAAAGGAATATCAAATAGAAAAATGTTCTAGGCTACTGAGTTTTTTTCAAGGGCGTATGTATTTTAGCATACACTTTGTCCAGTACATTGAAGCTCATTTTAAATACTATATTTCAAATTTGACTCCTAACTGGTCTCGAGGTACGACGCTAACAAGCCAGTCATCGTATATTCGAATCCAAGTGTGGGAGAGACTGTGACTCAGTAGGATCGTAGCGCTAGCCCCGTAATTGTCCTGTACACTATCAGTTGGCTGCGTAGTCTGTGTATAATTAACAGAAGGTCGAGCTCCGATACAGAATGTAGCATCAGGGCTTTGCTAAATCATTCAGAGTATGGCCCATTATTAGCCACCTATAATTTTTTCCATCTCTTTGGAAAATAAATATCTGGGAAATATGGCGGAGAAGTGGGACTTTCCATTCGAACGTTTCTATATAAATATTTCCAATTTTAGCAGTATGAGGCCGAGCGTTGTCTTACAGTAGAATCTTTTTTTTTCGTTCAGTTCCAACAGCTATTCATGAATATCACCGACCCGGACTCACCAAATGCACAGCACAACTTTCGTCGCGTGTATATTCGACCGAGCCAACGACGTAGAAATCTGACCAGGCAGATTCCATGACTTTCTCCTCTTAGGGATGCTATTATTATTACATTTCTCATCACCTGTCAGAATGCGATGAGGAAACGCTTTCCTTTTTTCCGCTGAAGTAGTTGTTCTCAAGCTAAGAAACGACTCCCTTGGATTCAAATAATAGAAACTCAAGTTACTTCTCGATTTTGGTTAAAATTATTAGACAACTTTTCTATTAAGAGAACAGTGATCAAATATACTGCTGTGGCTATCCGCTGCCGCTGTTGCTACTGCTGCTACCCGCTGCTACCTGGTTAGGACCATCCTAATGGCCATCCACTAGTAAACCGATTGGCTTGAGCAGAAGCAAGCTCTTATATAGTCCAAATACACTAAAGTCGCTTTTTACGCGGGGGATACGTGCCGCGTAAAAAAAACCGCGTAAATTCCGGAATCCGTGTAAAAACCGCGTAAATTCCGGAATCCGCGTAAAAAACCGCGTAGAATTCCGGAATCCGCGTAAAAAAACCAGCGTTCATTTGGCATTCCGAGTGAAGGAAAACCGAAATCCGCGCAAAAAAAAATATCGTGTAAATCCCGAAATCCGCGTAAAAAACCGCGTAAACTCCGGAATCCGCGTATAAAAAGCCGCGTAAAAAACCGCGTAAAAAGCGACCTTAGTGTAGTGCATTCTCGGTTAACTAGGTATAATATTCTATTCTATAATAAATATATTCTTCTTCGACCGTGTTAGAAAAAGAAAACCTTGAGTGACCAATCAGCGGTCGAAATCGACGTTTCAAAACAAGGCTTGACAATTTTCAATAGTACAATAGCTCGAATAATCTAATTACAATTTTCTGATGGGTTCATAGATGATTTTCCAACCGATTGTTGTAAGAGCAAAGGATAGCGGTTGGAAACAGACTGGGTATCAAAGATTTGAAAGTATAAAATATGTAAGGCTTGCGATGTACACCGAAATATGTTGTCTTGAAACGTAATTCTACGTTAAAAATTCAACTTTTTTTTTTAAATATTTTGTTTACATTCGACAAGGCACCATACGAAATTTAGTATTTATTTAGATTTTTTCTATTCAAAAACACGCATTTCACGCCACCACGATTGAGAAGCTGACCTAGAATTTAATGGTACTCTTTTTGAAAATTTATCTGTACTAACATTTCAAAATGGTTGAAGCATTTTAAAAAATCGATATATCTCAATGATAATAAGAGTTGTTGCGAAGTTCATGAACTAATTACATTTTTGTTCTATGGGTTACATTTTAAGTTGTAAAATAGACAATGTATGTGATTTTTTCGAGGATGCGAAAATGAACACGGGCTGGATGTGTTTTAGACTTGGAAAAAATTTCCCTCGTCCAAACGGGTTCCTCCAAACCACAACCTCAGCCCGTCCTCAGAGAAGTTATCAAAGGGGTAACTTCAAGGGAGTTGCTTAAACTTTCATTCAAAAATTATGAAAAAAATGAATTTGAAATTCTACATCGAACAGATTTTTTAAAAAACAAAGTGATTTTCAAAAAATCGCTCCTTTCAAGTTTTTTTCAAACCGACTGAGTTTTAAAAATTTAAAAGTGTGAAATATGTGACGCCATTGATGTTTTCGGTTTTTCAATCAATATCCCTAAACTTGTTACCGTAAAACGTAATGCTACATCAAAAATTCATTATTTGACGTCATTATTCCTGCGGCAAGCATAAAAAATATCTCCTGCATTGTTTTGAAAGGCGTTGTTATTTTCGAAAATGTATCTGTACTAGCATTTGAACAGGGCTGAGGTTATTTTTTTTTTAAATTGATATATCTAAATATTGACAAGACGTAGAGAAAAAATTAAATCTGAGATCCTACACTGTAAAAAAAGTTTTTGGAAAAAATCGGTCATATCAGAGTTTTTGAACAAATAATTGTTAGGTAGCCAATGAAGTTATCTAAAACTCTCCTGAACATACCCCAGTAGGCTCTTTTAAGAAAAAGTAAAACAGTTTACAAAAAATAACAATTTTTTCAAGTGGCTCTATTGTCGTTTAGTTTAGTTTAGTTCAGGGAACGAATTTTTCTACCTAAAATTATTTTGAAAAAAAAAATGAAAGTTTCAATTTCCAGATTTTCAAGAAAAATATGCAAAGTTGCTTACGGTTCCAAGACCACAAAGTTTCGTTGAATTCTGCCAACATCTGGTCGAGTTGGTGCGAAATCCTTCGTATATGTGTCAATCTGTGATACCCAAAACATTTGTTTGAATCATTTATAAAATTGTAATTTTGCTATAATTACAATGCTTCACATCCGCGCATCGCAAAAAATAGTTTCAGATAAAAAATACTCTATTTTACGCCGTACTGAAAGTGCAGGGAAATGTCACGTGTATGGATAGCAATATCGGGATTTTTATACTGTTTTTATTTATGATCCTTGTACATTTACGCGTTTGCTTAGCATTCGTACATTTATGCGTTAGCTCTAAGTGAAACTTCCAAACACTGGCAAACGTGTATAGACCATTTTATGAACTTGTAGGAGAGAATGTATTTAAGTTGCTTTCACTAGCGTTATGACAGCGGTTCCGTGTTTTCTGTCAAAATTGTATGCATGAATTAAGGTCTCAGAACGTCTCGTAAAATGGTCTATAATCATCTAGGGTTTTTATTGTTTCGCTCGACTTGTGAATCATCACATCTCTGCTCCGATTTTTTTTTTCACTTTTTATCGGTAACATTTGTGATTATGGTAGATTTGTGAACGTGTGGATGATCTGTTTAGATAACTTTATGCGGTGAATGCGTGTAGAAGGAAGCGACACGTCTGTGTAAGCGCTGCAAAATTGTTGTAATAATTTATTTCAATTCATTTTTTTTTGTGGCCGCGGAAAGCAGCATAACAACCATTAGTCTCATATAAATTCATTTTTTTAGCACAACATAATGAACGGGTTTCAAATTATCATAGAGACATTTCTTGTACGCTAAAATCCTCGCATTCCAAATTGGTTCTATTTGCCTGATTGGTTCTAAAGTTTTGTAGAAATTTATGTTTCATCTTTATGGGAGCCCTCCTTTTCCAGAAGAGGGAGGGGTAAGGAACTGCCACATAAATATTTCTTGCTTATAAAAACCTCTATTTACCAAATTTTGTTCCACAGATGTCCCAATGATGGATAAGTATCTTAAAGTAAATACAGATTTTCAATTTTCGATATTTTTGGATCAAATTAGAGGTAATTATTTCTAGTTTTGAATACTAAAAAAATTAAGAATTTTGAATAATATCTGTGATCGATTTCTGGCTTCTGTGCATCATACCGGACTTGGAAATAACCTTATTGAGGTGGATATTTTCCAGTTCGGTATTAGGGAGGGATACCGAATCACCATACAAACTTTTCCTGCTCCCAAAATCCTTAACATGCCAAATTTAGTTCCACTTGCTTTAATAATTCTCGAGTTGTGCAGAAGTTTGTGATTTATTTATATGGGACCCTTCCTTTCCAGAAGATAGAGGAATGTCGAATCACCATAGAAATATTTTTTGCCTTCAAAAACTTTTACATGCCAAATAAGGTTCCATTGACTTGAATACCTAGTTCTAAAAATGTGCAAAAATTTGTGTTTTATTTGTATTGTACGCCTCCTTTACGGAGGAAGGAGGGGTGTTGAACCACCATGTACAAATTTGTTACCCCTAAAACATTCACATGCTAAATTTGGTTCTATTTGCTTGATTGGTTCCCGAGTTGTGCTGAATTTTGAGTTTCCTTTGTATGGAATCCCTTCCTTTCATTTTTATATATTTAGATTCGTATAGAAAGATATTGAGATTATCAGTAGTTCTTACTAGGGTTTGCAATCCCGGGAACGATTTTCCGGGAAATACCTTTTCCCGGAGTTACCGCATCCCGGGATTAGAAATATTGATTCCCGAGATTCCCGAATCCCTCAGAAAATTTCTCATGACTCACTATAGTTTACTATTCAATAGTGCAATCAAATTAAAACGCAAAGCTGACGTTATTAAACTGTATAGTAGCACTGAAACGAGTATATTACGAAGCAAATATTTTATTGAAATGACGGTCAATATTTGTTAGGGCGTGTAAGATCAAACCGTTTGCATTAATTATTTGCTAGAAATATTTGCTCGCTTATATACCTAACAAAAAATTTAGCAAATATTTGCTTCGTTAGCGAATTGATAACAAAATGAAAATGATTTTTGGTTACCCTTTCCTGAATTCAAATTCCATATTCGCAAACGAGCTGTTTTCTCTTCCCGGTTCCCGTCCGGTTCCCGGGAATTCCCGCGAAACAAGATTTTTTATTCCCGTTTCCCGGGAATTCTATTTCCGGGAATATTGAAAACAAAATACTCATGAAAACGATCGTTCAGATACCCGACATACTTCTAAACTAATAAAAAAAAAAAATTTCTGATTTCAGTGGATCGTCTGCGTTGCTATCGTTAACACCGTAAACCTCTGCAAAAAAGCGTTTTGTGGAAACGGCCATTACTCGCCAAATAATTTGTATTTTTTATGAACAAACTTTTTTTATTGTTGTTGAATAACTGAAACTTCAGAAAATTACTACTTGTAGGCAAAAGAAAAGGTGCTACATGCTTTAAAAAAATTAAAACTTTGCTCTTTTTATCGTGCAAAACGATTGGCATACAGGATACTCCTTAATGTAATATGTGACTCATAGACAAAACCATTCGTCATACTATCCTACGTCGAGCCGGCTTTATGCACTTAGGCACAGACTTAGACACAGATATCTATATTCGTAAAAGGATTTTTGCCTTTCTCCTAGAAAGGTATAGCAATTACTTGCAAAACCGAAAGTATAAAAGTGCTCCAAAGGGCCAAATGGCATTTATCACTCGACTCGGACTATTACTTTGCCTGTTATGTTTAAAAATGTGAAATCCAGCTATGAATAGGAACATATTCCGAAGACTACTTGGACTCACTCAATTTTCTCAGAGATGGCTGGACCGATTTCCACAAAATTTGTGTCAAATGAAAAGTCTAGCTGCCTCATAACACCCTATTGAATTTTACTGTAATCGCACTGTAACTCCGTCTGTAATGTATCGAAGTGTGAAAATCACGAAACTTCATTATCTCAGAAACAACACAACCGATTTGATCAATATTATTATCAGATGAGCGGACTAGATGAGCGTTAACTGATGAATTATGATTGAACATGTGGTTTCAAAATTTTGCTGCCTTATACGTTCCCATTTTATTTGATTATAATCGAACTTAAGCAACCGTTATGTATTAAATTGTTAATAAAACAACGAAAGTCTATTATCACAAAGATTACATGACTTATTTGAACATAACTAGTGTCATACGAAGGAGTCATCTCTCAAACTTACAAATAACTAACTTCATAACAATTTTATATGTGGCTCAAATGTTATGGAAAGAAAAGAAATTCAAAGACTATTTGGAACTATACTCGCTTTGATCGATATATGTGGCCTCAACATAATTTTTATGTGGTTTGTACTTTTTGAACGTTCCAAATTCATTGATTCGTTGCGATGTGTTTAAAGTCTGCAAATGCACGACGAATCGGCCATAGGATATGATCAAAGTCAAATAACAAATCGTTTGAAATGATTGGTTTTATCGAAATGACAACATCCTCGGCTTTTGGCTTCTGTACATCGCCTTAATTCTGAATATATTCATATTGGGTGGTATTCGGTCATTTTCAACAGACTTTCTGGCATCAATATGACACCGGAAATACCCATTTTGGGAGGTATTTAGTTCGCGAGATGTGCAGAAATTTGTACAGAAACATGTGCTTTCAGAAGAGAGAGGGGCGTGGAACTATTATGGACATATCTGTTACCTCTAAAAACATTCTCATACCAAGTTTGGTTGTATTTTCTTGATTGGTTCTTGAGCTGTGCGAAAATTGTGTTTCATTTGCATGGGACCCCTGCCTCATAGAAATGGGAGGGGTGTCAAACTATTATGCACATATTTGTTACCTCTAAAAATATTCACCTGCCAAATTTGGTTCCATTCAGTTGGTTAGCTCTCAGGATGTGCAGAATAGTGTGTTTCATTTGTATGGCACCCCTCCCTTCCAAAAAAACATTATGGACATATTTTTTACCACTAAAAACATTTACCTGCCAAATTTGGTTCCATTTAGTTGATTAGTTCTCGAGATGTGCAGAAATTTGTGTTTCATTTGTATGGGACCCCTTCCTTTCAGAAGAAGGAGGGTCTCAAACTATCATAGGAACCTTTATCGGCACCAAAAACCCCTACATACAAATATTCACGTCGATCGGTTCGGTAGTTTTCGAGCCTATATGAATCAGATAGCCAGACAGACAGACAGACGGGACTGCATTTTTATATGTATAGATTACAACATCAATTTTTTAGAACCTTAAGAGTGAATATACATTTATTGGGTTGAAACGTTCATGTAAATCTATTTTTACAAATAATAAGTTTGAATGAGAATGGCTGGGTCTGACCGCTAGGTGGATTAATTTAGGTTTTTTATTACACTGGTAACCACAGCTTTTGTCCTAGAGCGAAATGTTATAATCCGTTGGAATTCTCTTGCAAAACTTTTTTCTCGAATCAAAATCTTGGTAAATAATAAGATTTTCCGGAGACCCCAGTTAGTGTTCAAGTGTAAGTTTGATAATTGCATCTTTGTAGAACAATTGAACAATATCGGTAATCTTATACTCTGGTTCGCAAAAAAAAAAACAGTTTATATGACTAGCGCAAATCCCCAATAAGTGTAGGGCTTTTTAAACTGCCAGACTAAAAGCGTCATATGAAAAAACAATAAATCAAGAATCTGCAGATCCTAATCACACAGGACATAAACTGTTCCCAACCAATCATTGTTGCAACAACAGAGTTCAAAGTTTACAACAGTTTCACAATCAAAATAGACCGTTTTCAACACTCTCAACACTCTCCTGGTAGGTGCTCCCGTAGCTCGTGAAAGTTTTCCACTAAAAAGCCTACAAATTATGAACAATAATAACAGCTCCGTACCGTGCGCAGAAACTTTCGAGTGTATTCCTGCCCGACCCGGCAAAAGTTTCGCCAAGAAAGGAAACCCACCGATAGGGAAACCGGATAGTACTTTATGGTAAAATCAAGGTATCCTAAATCTTCAACTTCTCTGACCTTCACCGTAATTTCCTTATCGCTTGGGCCGGAGCTTAGAGCACAGCAAACATTAAACAGACCGACAGACATTTTTGGGTGGGCAAAAATCACAGAGTGTGACTATTTGACACATAAATGCTATCAAGTTTGAAACTGATGATAGGAGCAGGCGAAAATATGCAATTTCGTTTCGCCACAGCAGGGAAGCCTGGGTAGAAGGTAGTTTTAATTTGTGTAAACACTCGAGAATCGCAAACCGGAACAAAACTGATTTGCGGTGGGTGCCAGCTTAGCTGCATTGATTGGATACAGGAAAAGATAGGTTTGAGAATTCGTTTCCCCCTATAAACACACTTTTATACGGTGAATAACATATACTTAATGTTTATGCAAATGTGGTTTCCAATAGCAGACTGCTGTGCCACGGAAGTGCACTTCAGTTTCCCTCGGGCGAAATATTCCGCCTAAGAGTTTCGACAGTTGGATCAAATCAGAACATCCGTGCTGGTTATTTTAATTAAAATCTCAATCATATTGAACTCAATTCGTACTCGAGGCCATCATTCAGCGACCCTTCACTCAGCGGGCGACTGCAAGTTCATTCGTTTTTAATTGCGGGATATCTTCTTCAGAAAAATCCCGGCAGTTTATCTTCCTTTCAAATTTGAACATGACGGAAATATTTCTGCCCGTGCCTAGCTCTGCTGCCGAGATGGCCTTTCGAGATAAAAGAGTATCCTTACAGCGAACGGCAAGTAATTTTCCGTCGTGTGTTCCGAACGGGGTACAGGCAGAAGGGGTAACCTTAACAGAGCACTCTCGACACTGCAAATTAAAACTATTTTACCTTTCTTCCAGCGGAGGGAAAAATTTTCCATTGGAAGAATTCATTTCATGGCAGGAAAACTTGGCAAACTAGTGCACTGCTGTTCTGTTCGCTGAATAGAAGTTGGAAAAATGCGGGTCGGTTTGCCGCGCTGAATATGGGAAACCTTTTCCGAGCTACCGGGATGTATTTTTTCATTGCACCACCTCACTGATTGCGTTTTGTAGGGCATTTTTCTTTCGAAATATTGGATCCCTCTTCTGGTAGATATTTAAGTTGGAGAACTTTCACAATCACAATGCTCGTTTCTTGTGCATTGTTTAAAACTTGCTCGAATCTGGGGACGCAGTAAAGAGCGTCGCCATTCAAAACGAATTCATCAATTCTGGGGGTTTTTAAGTTGTAAAAACTCTTTTGTTCAATTACTTCGTTTCGATGGTGTTTCAGTTGAGGAAATTCTGTATAAGTTTAACTATTCCTTTTCTTATCATAGACTCGTTTTTTTTCGAACGATCAAAACACAATGGAAATTGATTTGAGGGAAGGTTTCTTACAAGTCATAAAACTGCCATGAAGAAACAAAATTCTAAGAGGACTTTTGTACAATGGCTTCACATTTTACCCAGTAATTTATACATTATCGAAATAATTTGTGGATTACAGCTAAATATAAGATACCATGAACAACAAAAAGCTATCATTCTAACAATTATCTTTCTCTCTTCTTTTCAGGTATCATTAATCGTTGCGAATTCCAAAAATGTGTAATGATCAACAGCAGAAACAATGCACCGTGGAAAAACATAATCTAGCATACAAAATTTCCAATCTTCGTCCCATGTGAAGCATTAAATCCTGATTTATTTATTTGCTGCTGGAAACCACACGCGGAATTCTATAACTGAGACGTATTTCCACTCTGACAAAATCCAATGAATCTTTGTGAGCCTTGAAACTTTTACAAAGTATGGAAGCTTGCATAATTTGTTTCTCAAAAATTGTTTTGAATTGACAATTGAATATAACAAATCCTATCAAAACTACAAGCAAAGTCAGTTTGAGGATATTATAAAAAGGAGCCGTCATATTCCACGTGGATAGAAAAATCGTCCTCCTCGGTCCCCTTTTTTTGATCACATGGACATTTTGCAAAGGAAAGTTGAAAAACATTTGTTTCTGTGAGTTTTTTATACCTAAAAAAATGTCATGAAAAGGATAACAAAAATAATTTCGAATTCAGCCAAATATCATCTAGAACAGAAAAATCGTAAATGAAAAAAAAAAAAATAATAAAAATTCAACCCCAACTCCAAAAGAACAGAAAATGACAAAGCTGAAATATTGATCTCATATTAGTTGTAGCACACAATTTAATAAACTTCTCCTCAAACCAGCAAAGAAATCCAAATACTTACAATCTCCTTAATAGTCTAGAAGAGACCGAAAGAATTAAAATCACAAATTATGCTTTTCGCTTTGAATTCTCTACACTAGAAAAAACACCCAAAATCCATTTCAAAACGACTTCTATCAAAACGAATTTGGAGCCAAACAGGTAATGGGCAAAACAAAGCTCAGAATTCCTGCAAAGAATTTCACAAATTACGGGCAATAAGCAAACAGTCGAAAAAACGAACAAATTAATGAAATACAGAAATGGCCAAAAACAAAAATTGATTTCTAATGATATTGTAAACCGCGCTAAGAAACCGGATAAGAGACCAGAAACACAAAGGATTTATTAGTTAGCCCAATATGGCTAGAAGCTTCTGTTGAGGATAGAGGAATAAAATCTTTCTACAAGTTACAAAAGATAAAAATGGTACTTTTATGCGGATTTCGGCGTTTACAATTTTTTTCACGCGGATTTTTCAGAAAAGTCGTTATTTACGTGACATGTCTTTATTCGATTTCCGTGTTCAAATCGCTTATTTACAGTGTCCGATGAGCTAACTCAATCCAATTGCTTATTATTCACTGATTTGGCCTAGCCTTTTCAGATTTTTCCTCGATTCGCAGGTGAAAATTACACTACTATTGAATCATTTTTTTGAAAATATTTAGCTAAAATGATTATAAACCTCTGGGAAATAAATATTTTTTACACGAATTTCAGAATTTACACGGTTTATATGCGCTATGTATCTCCCACGTAAAACAAACTCTAGTGTACTTCAAATTTAACTCAGGATGCATAATCTCGCTTCGAAAAGCAATCTGACTGAAAATATTTTGAACAGACAGTAAAAAAAAATTTCAGTTCAACAAGTTCTCAGGACAATCCAAACAATAGCCTTAATTTATAAATATTACGTCAGGAAAAGACCGAAAACCACAATCAAAAATTTATCCCAAGTGACCCTCAAAAAACGTTGAAAGCCTGTCAAAGATAGAAAGAGTATACAAAAGATTATACTGAAAAACATTGTTGAAGAATGTTACCCTCAGTATAACATTAAGTGACTAAAAAAAATACAAGTCTAAAAAAAAAATGATACCAATTATAATTTTTTTCGAACCGGTTGAATTTGTCCGAACCAAAAAAGGTACTAATTTCAGTCCGAAAAAAAGAAAGTTACTTTTTAAAAAACTAATTTACAAATGGAAGTCGATTGTCATTTTCAAAATTGTTATACAATAACCACAATAGCGCCGAATTCAGCTGGAACCACTTTGAAGCGTTTACGATAAGTACAAGTGACATTTCACGTGAAGCAGACACCTACTAATCGATTCCTGAGACCTTTCCACACAATATAAGACAGATTTTAACTACCACTTTTAGATATTGGCGCATTACCATTGATGCTCAGACATACTCGATATTATTTCGCTTTGTGAAATATAATAAAACCATGCCAAAACCAAAACCGTTTTCATAGAATCCGCGGTTTGAGCTCAGTTTTTGTCCGATTTAAGATCTGTTTTTTTTTTAGATGGGTAAGGAAATACTAATATGTGGTCAAACTCTTAGAATTTTGATATTCGGCCTCAAAACAAAAAGGCATCGAAAAAACATCGAAAATCTCCGATTTCTCAAAAATTAAAAATGGCGCCCTTGTTGCCCCTTAAGGTGATATGTGTTCAAACTCGGGGGAATTTGTTTTTGCGTCAAAATACATGAAAAATCATACATTGAAGCCGAGGCAGAAAAAAGGTAATTTTTCTTGGACTGTATTATCAATAGGATCATCTGCGTTGCGAAATTTGGTGACAACGACTCTAAAACCAGAATATCTGTAGAATTTTTATTGTTGGTCAATGCATTTTCTTTTTTCAGCAAATTTCCATTGTTTTTTTTTTTGTTTTGGCAAAATATCGTGTCCATGTAGAAGTTACCATCTCCTCTTATTTCGTGGACATTCGCGTAAAGTTTTCAATATTTCGTTGGATAATGGGCACCAAGATTACCATAGACTTTCTTGTATCAATATGTTTGTATCAATGACTTTTATCCAACACTACTTGGAAAACTGTCTGGAAATACCGTGTTGACTCTGAAATACATCTGGTCTGGGGTCGATTTTCAGACTCTATTATCTCAGTTCCGGAAAAACCTATATTATATAGCAGGTTGGTCGCTTCTCATCAGAGAACGGAAAGAAATAACGCTCATAAAACTGCACAACAGTGCTAACTGCAGTGCTATTACTGTGTCAAATGTCGGGAGCGTTTAGGTATTAAAGTAGATTGCGTTGTTTGCTCTACAACTTGAAACTGGAAAAAAATAAAATAAATCCGCATGTTTACTAAACGAATGTTTTCGAATTTATGTCAGCAGTTCGCATTGCGGTGTACCAGTGTGTATTCTCACTAGCCCTTTCCGACCGAGCACAATTGTGCAGGTTAAAACAAATGCTAAATCGAAGCAACTCCTATATAAAAACACTTGCTTGCTCCGGTTTTTCATTTTCCGTAGCAGCTGCGATGTTGACACTTTCGTTGTGAACAATAAAACAATGAATAGAACGTCCAAAAAGCGAAAGAGAAGGTTTTGTTTAAATCACATTCTACCTACGCAGTTATATGGGCCCGGTCGGAAAGGGCTAGAGGGATTCACAAATTTTATTTCGCTCAGCTGTAGTGTAAGCAACAAGTGTATTAATTTTTCTGCAAGTGGCAGAAACACAGCTCAAAGCAGAAGCAAAAAGTGTAGTGCAAAAAAAATCCTACGCGCAGCGCTCATGCTGGGTCAGAAGTGAACGCTGAATATTCACTGTGCTCGTTCCACATACTGAGATGAATAAAGGGCGTTATGGTCGAAAATTGGCCAAAAAAATGTGTGTAAATCGTTCATTTTTTTTTATTAAAAAATCATATATTGCTTTATTGAGTTTAAAGGAAAAATATTCACTTAAACTTCCTTTTTAGCGAATGTGAGTTGCCGTACTTTTCTCTTGAGTCCTTTCATCATGTTTTGTACAGCCTTCTTGATATTTTTGTTCGCGGCAGAACGCCAGTTAACCTCGAACTGCGTCTTGTTGACAACTGTCTTTCATGTCTTCTTGAGGTTTCGCTTGACGATAGCCTGAAGGGCGAAGCTCTGGTGTGCTGGGAGGGTTCATGTCATTTTGGCACCACCTGGACGTTGTTCGCGACATTACACTCCATGGCCTGTTTCCTAATAGCAAGATGCCAAATCCGGCCAAAACAGAACAATTGTGTTGCTTGAAAAAAGGCAACAGACGTTTTTTCAGGCATTCCTGCACGTCAATTTCCTGGTTGACGGAACCTTTCGCGATAAAAATGGTGCTCTTCAAACCATAGGAACAGATGACCTACCACACGAGATATTTCTTTCCGAACTTCGACAGCCTGATGTGTTTGAAATCTCTGCCACCTTTTTTCTTCTAGTTTTTCTATAATATTCCTGTCCAGAAAACTGTTCTGTCTTGACGTAAGTTTCATCATGCTTTACCACACACACACACATCAAACTTCGTCAACATCTTCACGTACAGCTTTCGCGACTTGTTTTACTTATCGTCACGATTTAGAGTCACCACCTTTTTGTAAGTCGACAGTCCGGCTCGTTTTTAAGTCGATTCACAGTTGTAGACGACAATCTCAGCTTGCTTGCAACATCTCGGACGGAAAGGTTGGGATTTCGCTTGAAACTGTTAGCCACTCTTTTCGTCATTTTTGCGGCCTTCGGATTTCGATTTTCCCTTGATCATGTCTTTCTGGCAGGCAACACACGTTCTCCAAACACTTTTATTACGTTGATGACGTTGATTTGGCCACATTCAACAATTTTGCCAACTTGACGTGCGAGTAGTTCGAATTTTCGAGATGCACGAGCACATTTTTTGTTTGCTTTGACGCAATTTTCACAACTGAAGGGCAAACATCAAAATCAAACATAAAGCACACGTCTTCAAAATGGGGGGTGTTTAGATTTTTTTGATACACGATAAAAAAACACGGCAAATTGGAATTGACAAATTTTTGACACCCTTTAACAAGTTTGTTAGATAGCATTCGATAATTTGTTGTTATTTAGAAACCAATTTGTGTTTCAAAATTGCATCTGGGGTTCATTTCAACACTGCACAGTGGTTCGAATTGTATGGCAAGGGCGGTCATAAATCATTTTTTACAGTATTGCTCTTGAAATCTACTGAAATCGACAGAATTGGGTGTTTTTCGACTATAACAAACTTTTCTGGGACTGCCATCATCCAACTTGTTTAAATTTTCTGCCATTGCCATTATTATGCATGCATAATAGGGTGTTAATCGAATATAGGGAAAAGTTTGACCATTGAATTTCAAAATACGGCAGCTTTCAAAAGTTTTGCCTTTTGAAAAAAAAATCCCATGCAAAATTTAAGCACAATCTGGTTTCGTTAAGTGAACCCTCAAAGCGGTCAAAGTTTGATTTTTCTTTTCACGTTATTCTTCTGGAATAACTTAAAAATAAAAATTGATATTTCCTCAGGAAACTTCCGTATTCCAACACAAAATATCAAAATTCGAATATAGAGAAATGTTTAAGAACAAATCTACAACTGAGCTGAATGTACCACAACCCTTCTGAGAAACTATGTATAAAGTATTAAATTCAAACGAAAAAAATAATCATCTTTAGCCGCTTGTCATCGACTAAGATGCAAATATATGCTGGAACCATTAACAAATCTTTTTAAGGTCTTAAATCTTTACTTTGGTGGTAATTTGGTGATAGTATCTCGCGCGAAACACATTTAAAAGTTTACATGAATTTAAGTATGAGTGGTGCTCTTTGACTTTATTACTACGTTCCCTGTTACGACTAATTATGATTACAGTTTAGCAAATACCTAACCAAACAACACCGCAATAGCAAAACAAACCTGTTTTCTGAAGGCTGATTATATGCACCTTAGATTTTACACACTTTTACCCACGATTCACACCTATTTACTTTCAAGACGCTTTCGATGTTTTCGGTATTTCAATTAACACTTCTTTCCAAGAACGTTGCGTTGTAATTCTCCGTCAAAATCTGCATCCCGCAAATTTAATAATAGCCTCAGCGATGTTTCATATGTTCTACTGATGTAGAGTAAAACTTGCCTGCAGACTAAGTATATCTTTGCTTTGTTTGCTCTAATAAATTTTTCGGTGCTCAATGCGTTACAAAAATGCGTTGTGTTTTTTTGGCCTATCATATATTCCATTTTTTTCCTAATATTTCTTCTCGTATTGCTTGTCTATCAATCTTTTCCTTTTTTTATTGGAATAAAGTTTTGTTTGGGTTTTTAACTTAATTTCGTACTGTAACAAATGAACTTACTATATTTTTTGTTTTGTACTTTTCGCTGTTTCTAATTTTCATCTGCTTTTGTACAAATTACTAGCTAACACATTTTTTAAAGTAAAGTTAAAGTATATTATTTCTTATTTCGGGTTCGTATATTTTGTATGATTGCTGTTGGATCATTAAGTTTTATGTTTTTGTGCTATTTTCAAATATTCCATTGGGTTTTTCAATTTTTGCCCTTCTCATGTTATTATTGTTATTATTTAAAAAAATTTCTCAATATTGAATCTATCTAGTAAATTCTGTTTCGATACATTTTTTTTAAAACTCATTTTTTCTTAACTCTACATTGCTTTCTGTTTTTCTATCCATTTTTAAATGCATTTTTTCCTTTTCTTCAATGTTACTTTAATTAGTTAATATAAAATATTGCATATTTATATCTTTTCATTTTGTTTACGTTTCATAGTTAATGCCACTCTTTCCCTTTTTCGTTCCGTTCTTGTCATATAGTTTTCTCTGCACTTTTTTATGTTTTACTTTGTTTTAACAGTTTTGAAATGTGTTTTGTGTCCTTCATACGAAGGTTTTCAATGGTGTCGCTTTTTCCCTATTTTATCACAGATCTTGGAATTTTCTCATTTTTTCATATACCTTTTTTAACCAACTTTGAACTGTTCTTTACTTGACGGTTTGCAATTATTTTAAAAATCAAACTTGTTGAATTCTTTGTAGGTTTTATTGAGAATTTGATTTATTTTTTATTTATCAGAATTGTCATGGAATCAAAACACGAAATATATGAGGGTCGTATCCAAGACACGACCACTACGGTATTTTTATATCCCACAAGCTGACCCGGCAAACTTCGTCCCGCCTATTTTCGTGTTTAATATAATATTTTTGAACATTGCAAATTCATTGATTCCTTGCGATTTGTTTATATCGTTTGAAACGATTGGTTTTATCGAAATGACAACATCCTCGACTTTGGGCATTTGTACATCACCTCTATTCCGGAAATACCCATATTGTGTGGTATCTGGTCATATTCCGTTGTTTTTCAGATACCGGAAGTCACCATCTTGGATTTCAAAATGGTATTTGGAGACAATTTCTGGCCTATGAGTGTCATTCTGGTTAGAGGAACACCCATATTGGGTGGTATTTGGTAATTTTCGGCTGTTTTTCAGAAACCGGAAGTCGTCATCTTGGATTTCAAAATGGTATTTGGAGACATTTTCCGGATATAAATCGGAAGTTTCCGTTCTCAATTTTACAAAGCCGTCTGAGGTCCAAAACTTTTCTTGCTCTCAAAAACCTCAATATATCAAATTTGGTTCCATTTACTTGATTATTTCTCAAGATGTGAAGAAATTTGTGTGGAACCCCTCCTTTCCAGAAGAAGGAAGATTACATTATGGACATGTTTGTTACCCCTAAAAACATTCACCCCTAATTTGGTTCCATTTATTCGTTTAGTTCTCGAGATGTGCAGAAATTTGTGTTTCATTTGTTTGGAACCCCTCCCTTACATAAGTGGGAGGGGTGTCGAACCATTATGGACATATTTGTTACCTCCATAAACAGTTACATGCCAAATTTGGTTCTACACTAAATTCTGGTTTTTACGCGACTTTGTTTTACGTGATTTTATTTTACACGTTTTTTTACGCGATTTTCTCGAAATTACGCGACATGGAGAATATTGTTTATGAGCCAAGATGTAACACACACACAAACATACACACATATAAACATACATACACACACATACACACACACTTACCACATAGTGAAAGATTATGTAACGACGCGATCTTTTTTTACGCTATTTGTTCAAAATTACGCGATTTTTTTTTACGCGATTCTTTTTTTGCGCGATTCTTTTTTTGCGCGCACGCATCAATCGCGTAAACAGAGAATCCAGTGTATTTGGTTCGTTGGTTCTCGAGCTGTGCGAAATTTGTGTTTTATTTGTATGGAACCCCTCCCTTATAGAAGAGGGAGGGGTGTCAAAACATCATGGATATATTTGTTACCTCTAAAAACATCCACTCGCCAAATTTGGTTGCATTTACTTGGTTAATTTTTGAGATGTGCAGAAATTTGTTTTTCATTTATATGGAACCCCTCTCTTCCAGAAAAGGAAAGGGTGTCGAACCAATATGGACATATTTGTCACTCCTAAAAACATCCACATGCCAAATTTGGTTCCGTTTGCTTGGTTAGTTTTCGTGTTTCACTTGTATGGAACCCCTCCCTTCCAGAAGAGGAAGGGGTCAGGAACTATCTTAGTCAACTTTCGTGGCCCCTAAAACTCCTATATACAAAATTTCATGGCGATCGGTTCCGTAGTTTCTAAGCCTATATGAATCAGACAGACAGACAGAGCTGCATTTTTATATGTTTATGAGAATAAAACAAATAGTAGAGCAATTTTATCTAACAGTGCATTTCTAAATGTTGAGACGTTAAAGCGTTATAAATACATAATAATAAATATTAAAAAAATGGATCTTCTATAGTAGCGCTGTCACTTCAGAAAAACCATTGCTCCAGCCCAGCATGTAACTTCATTTTTTTAAGAAATTTCGTTTATTTCAATAATTCAAATAAACAAGAACTCAATTACACGCTTTTTGCATAGTTGTTATCATGGTTTTGGCGAGTGACAGGAAAATATATTACTTTTTTATTTATGATTTAGAGCAATTCTAAATGTTTTGTTATTTTCACGATAGAGACGAGTTGGTTTTTCTCTGTGTACAAGAAACAAAAACGAAACCGTGCACCGAGAAACAAAAACGAAAATTAAATGTATGCTCATTGAGAAAACTTTACCGATAATTTATGACACTCCTTGAACCTGTTTTGATCTAAATAAAATTTCTAGTGAATAAGTGTCGATCATTCATCGGCAGTAATTTTTCCTCGATGAATTTATGATTGGTTGAAAAAGTTTAAATCGCTGCTGTGAGGTCGAATTTGCAACCGTGTTCGTTGAGGTGTTTTAATATTTTTAATGAATGTTAATGAATAAACAAGAAAATACTAAAGCTTTGATAAACACCAGCTATAGCTACCCACACACGTGTTATAGCAATTCATACATACGAACGAAAAAGAAATTTATTTCGATGGCGTGCGCTTTTATGAGCGACTAATATTTGCCGCCATCCGCTTTCTGATGCTCCAGAAAGAACCGTCCGCTTTGCCGGTCAACGCACGAATGAGAAATTCAACTCGATGGCGTGCGTATGATACCGGTGGAGTTTTGGAATGTTAATGATGGGGTGAAATGTTCGAATGGTACTTTATATATCAAGTTTCGTCAGTTATTTGGAAAGAGGGAGGAGTTTTAAAGAACAGGGAATGGTAAGAAACTAAAAAAGCATCGGAAACAGTGACCTTGAGTAAAACAACAACAACAACAAATCGTTTATAAAGTCAGATCGATTGTATCCGTTAGTGTCGGCTGTGCTTGTAAAGAGAGGTAGAGATTGGTTGCTCGGTATGATTTAGACAATCGATATTATATACCAATTTTTCAAAAGTGTATCTCTATCAATGGGTTGTTTTTGTTACATAAATTTAACCGTAAAAGAATTTCTGGTTAGTTGATGCCAAAACCTCGATATTCTGAAACGAAATGACTGATATATAAGCGCTCAAAACCTGACCACTTTTCCCTGGTTTTCCCTAATTGAACTACTGGATTCTCAAATTCAGGGGGCCAACTTCGATATAGACGTTAGTCCAACGTCAACAAAATATCTCTAGCTTTATGGAGAATAAACCTGACCGTGTAACCTCATCTGTCAGCTAAGAAGGGTGAGAAGGTGGTGAGAATATTTGGAGGCACACAATTGTGTCTGCCAGCCAACGATGTGGCAGTAAGTTGAAAAATCGATCGTAATTCCTCAAGTCAAGCTGCGATTACTGAACAACAGTCGTTACGATCTGTCCTTCTTATTTTATACGTTCATAAAATTACGATTGAGCTTCCAAGGCATATTTATTATTCTTGGACTGGTCGGTAAATCTTTTTTCTGGTACGAATTTGAGCTTCTTTCTTTTATTCTTGAGTCGTCTTTTTATAACGGTGCCGTTCAGCCAACAGTAAACCATAATAATCGCTTCTCTATACATCTACTGTGGAGCCGAAAAACAAGCGTCACATTGCCAAAAAGTAGAATAAAGGCCCAGTGGAATTGCAGGAACAAATAACACCGAAAAGGATAAATGGAATGTGAACATTCTTAAGCTATTCACTTCACTTGTGAGCTGAAGAAAAATCTCTGCTAGAGATTTTATGTGTAGCGTTTTTTATTCAGACTTATTGAAAAACTTTTTTAAATTATCCTCATGAGCAATCTGTTAAGCATTTGCAAAATTCCGTGGTGTTGCAAAAGTATCATCCATCGATTCAACTGATTTTAACAAAATATGGTTTTAATACAAAGCGACGATGATCGGAATAATTGTGTTATAACGTGAATTTAACATGGCCTTGTTGTCGCAGATGTCAGTCATCGTTCACCACAATCCCTTTAATCCTAAACCTCGAACGAACCGGCAATAGGATGACGATTATTTGACTTCTAAAACGAACAACCGGATTTTGCAGCTACTGCCTAGTTGAACTAATTTTCAGATCAAATCGTATGTGTATGACTACGATCGTGATAACAATAACGATGTCAGACCAAGCCCAACCGCCTCCCAAACAGCACCACAGAGTCATCCTCGTCGCCCGTTAGCCAGAATCAAACTTTTTCATTGCCATCAAACGCCACATCGTGTGACAAAGAGGGCTCCTGAAACTTCGCCGTTCGGAACGTGACGGATTATTTCGTGTACAGAATACAGCTAGGCAGCAACTTTTCCGTTTGCAGAGTGATACGTTCGAATTTTGGGCGAAATTTTCGAATCTAAAGTGAAAAACAAATGCTGGTGTGCGGTTGTTGCAAGGCAAGCATAATTGCAATGGGGAATCTGGAGATATTTAGAACAGAGTATCATTCTAAATCGTGCAGGATTCAAAAGTTTAGTAGTTAACTTGAGTCACGTAAACTTAAGCGGTTAACTCTCAATGTTTCTCCAACGGTTTTTATGAATGACACAAGTCTAAGTTTTATTGCAATTGAAAATCTCTAAAATAATTTACTATCGCTAAATTTTGAAGTTGTTACAAGCAAATAATAACAGCATATCAGATTTTTCTGTTTTAATTTCGAAAACTTTAACCGTAAGAAAAGGATTTATGCACTTGTTTCGCTGATGATTTTGCTTAATGGCAGAAAAAAGTAGAAGATGTGAGAATAAAATTTGTGGACTTAAAGCTTTTTACCAGTTGTTGCGATCGACCAAATTCATTGTGTGATTGGTCTAATCGTAGTGACTTAGTTCCATTTTGGCCTTGATTCGTTGATTGTTTCATTATGAATAATCCATGTTTTCAAACCTCTTATTGGTGTGAACAGTACAGAAAAGCCACCAACAAACTGTCGAGAAGCTGAAAAGGAGCGTAAGGACTGATAAGTAAGTTTAATCAAACTGATAAATTATTCATTGATCTTATCCCTCACACAACAGGTTGTTCGCAATAGCATTACTCGCGACTCGAGACGGCTATAAAAAACCGGGATGTAACGGAGGTAGTTTTAGCTCAGGCCATGATGAAAGGAGTTTCAACTGTTCGAAAGCAACCGGCCACACAAAAAAGAGCTACGGATAAAACGCAACATCTTGTGAAGAAAAAAAAAGTTTGATCCTTGGTTTCTTTAGGGCATCTTCAGCGGTGGTCCAAATCGTTGTTTTGTTCTATTTTTTTAGAACAAACTCAAATTCACTGCTGCACCGGTGGTGTAAATTTTGTTTTATACCAGATCTAAATTGAAGAAATTTGAAACTGGTATACGTTTTAGTCTATTTTTGCCACTTTTTGGAACACGAAATAGATCGTTCTGAAACCCTTTGTACGCTACCAATAGGTGGGAAAAATGTTATATTTTATTCAAATACCTCGGGCGGGGGCCTAGTGTGGTTGTTAACGTCTCCGCCAACCACGCTCGACGTCTGGGTTCGAATCCCACCGCCGACATAGGTGTCGATGGTTGTGAGGTGGCGTGATCCACTCACAACCAACCCAACTGGTCTAGATTCAATCCTAGTCGACACCGGGAGATTTTCTGAGGTGAAAAATCTCTGGGATAACGCCTTCCATCGCATGAGGAAGTAAAGCCGTTGGCGCCGGTCCGTTAATAAATGGGTCGTGAGTTAGGGTCCTGGGTGTGGAGTCGCCTCCCTGGGCATCGGTGATTGGCCACAACAGTGGCGGAACTAGACCGACGGAAAATAAGCGAGAATAAAAACAAAAAAATTAAATACCTCATTTTTAGCTTTTTTCATATAAGCATTTTGCGAGTGTTGGGGAATAAACAAAACAAAGATTTTTTATGACAATTCACAATTCATTTTTGTGGCTTTTCTGAAGAAGAAAATAAAAAGTTTTGTCCTTTTTGACTTCAAGGAAACCGACCAGCAAATGGGGGAATTCTGGAAGACCATAACCGTAGGTTCAACTACTTGGTTTTGAACCATCAGCCACTAGGATAACAAATATGTTGGCTATTTTGTTAATCGCCTTAATTATAGTGGGACTAGAGGAGACCGTAAGAGGCCAGAAAAATATTCCTTGAAGACACTGAACTGAAAACGTTCAAAATGCAGGCTTGTTTCAATATCTTCAAAACCGAACCCAAGTTTAAAGAGCTGCAAGATTCTGAAAGATTTATGAGACGAAAATGGAAGATGAACATCTACGCGATCAAATATTTTTCGCTATCCTCCGAAGCCCTACTTGTAGCAGAAACTTTTCGATCATACCAATCCATCCTGAGAAATGTCACTGACGCTCGGGTCAAACCGTCAAATCCATAAAGTCTTGTAGATATAAAGTGTCTTGCCAAAGTAATCGTTTAATGTGCGTAAAAATTATCGAATTTCCGTTTGTTAAATATTGAGTGCATTTTATTATAACAAGTCTCATAAACTGATAGCATGGGGTATTTAATTGTGAACAGTGTGACAGAAGTTTGCGGTTTAAAACAACAAGATATACAACACCGGTGCGGAGAACGAAAAGTTGATCTATATTAACTGGTTCTATTCACACCAGCGAAAGGTGTAAATCTAGTATAAAGTTGTTTCAAAAATAGACCACCGCTGAAGTTCCCTTAGCCATAAAGCAGATTCCATTTGCCTTAGCCTTATGCCGCTTCAAACCTTCTGTCGAACATTTGCACTAGTAGTGCAACAACTTGTTGTTGCTGTTTTTTTGAATAAACATAACCTGAAAGGACTACGACATATAAACCAATGAATATGCGTGAGAATGATGAACTCAAGTCACTCAAACGTAATTAAAACTATTCTGAGCAAATTTGATTGGCATTTCGGAATTGTTCGACGAAATCTAATCTTATATCCGCACATCCGAAGTGAGGAGTCTTAGCTTTTCATCGTTCGTAGTGCAGCAAATATTGCACTTTGTTAGGGGCTATTCACCGCACGGCTGTCATATATCGAAGTACGTCCAAGGAAATTGTGTTTGGCGGTGACGGAGTTTTCAAAACTCAATTATGCCCTGAGCTATTGCTGTTCAATTCATGCCCCCGACTCTGCTTTGATATTGATTTCAAATGCAGAAGTATGGCATCAACTGCTTGCATAGTTCCATCGGCAATAGTTCTCGCAGATACGAGGCAAACTTATTCCGTCACCGGCGAGGCGACATCGAACTGGGGGCTTCAATATTTCTCGATGCAATTCAATTTTACTACTTTCAACTATATAACAGCTGCATCCGAGTACAACAGAAGCTCTGCTAAATTCGTCCAGCTGAAAGGACTTTCCGAGAATTCGGCTCCGAATCCCTATCCGCAAGCGATAGTACGGACTGTCATTGACCGGCAGTCATACTGAAAATCGGAAAATCGAAGCTCATAATTCATCTCAATTCAATTTTAGCCCGTTTCACCGCCCCACTCCGCAGCGCTGCAGTCAGAAGTTTCTATTCTAACAATTTCATTTCATTGGTCACCACACTATTGTCGCAATATTCATGCTGCCTTGGGATGTAGAAAAATTTCCCGTTTGACCGGTAGGATATGGGTGGAAGTGTGGTTTAGGTTTTTTTTGCCACATGTTGTGTGGAATAGAAATATATGCGCACGATGAGTTCTTTTCGGTTTCAAAAGGTTCATATTGTGTGTGAACCAGTTAAGGCAATTTTATTGCTTCGACTGCAGAATGCGTTTTTTTTTTGTGACTACTTGTGCTTTTTTCATTGGTGTTTAAATACTTTTTAAGTGCCAATAGTTGAAAAAGTTCTCTCTTGGGGTGATGGTCAACATTTTCCCTATAAATATCAATAAGGAAGAAAGAAAAACTCTATGCAAAAGGTAATTGATCATCGAATCAAAACAAAGCGATGTTCTACGCGAGCTGAATTTTAGTTTGCATTCGAATCAAACATGAATTCACTATATACACTCATGAAAGGACGAGAAAACCTAGGGAGCTCCATTGAAGTCTCCCTACTGGCAGCAGTCTTTACCATTGGAGTGGAGCAGCACTCGTTGAAGGTCGTTCTCAACATGGTTTCGATAGCTGCTCGCTCGGCAAATGGGACGGGCGGAGGAGGAGGAGGATCAGCAATGGCTGTGCTTGCAAATTGACAAATAATTGCCCAGCTTAGCAATACGTAACTAACGAGAGAAAACAAAAACCGAAATAGGTACCCTCGAGGCAGCCGGGATGATTTCCATTCCCTTTTGCTGTTGTAGTCATTCACTTAGCCATATGTGGGGACGACGACGGTGATTCACTGGAAATCCTAACTGACAACGACATTGAGCCGGCAGAGGTTGTTTACGATCCGATGCTCTCTGGGTAAGTCCGGCTAACGGAAATTCGACTGTATTATTTCCAATGAATGGCAATCGGCGTCGAGTTTCAGTTTGGCATAATTGAGAGATCGCTTGAAGATTTGCTAAATACTTTCTGTACATAAGGTTGTTTGCCTCAATATTCTTAGTGTCGCATTTGGGAGTCGCAAATGATAAGCTCGAAGCAATCCACCATCGCACCATCCAAAACTAAAATGATTCGTTTGAGCTCTTATATAGCTCAATTGGTATATTGTGGAGGCCACGCCAGTTTTGTGATTAGTTCCTCTTTTTTGTAGGGTTTTATCTCTTTTCAGTTTCAGTCCACGCAAGATACGATGAATCTCATTCCATGTTGGCAACTATCGGAAAAGGACCGAATTTTGAATTCTCATACACGCAACAATATGATCCGTATCATGTAGTGGAGTTTTCTTTTTTTTTTTAATCTCGTCGGATGGAAGCAGATAGCAGATGTGACGCGCAAATATACTGTTGCGTCTAGCTGACCAAAATAAGGGCGGAGTTCATATCATTGCTTTAGTCGAATTTACAGCCATCAAAGTTTGGGCGTTCCAACATTTTGAATGAAGTTTATTTAATATTTTTAAAATTTTGCGCAAATGAGGAATTGCTTCCGAATTCTAATTTGCACATATGAATACAGGGTGGCGAAAACCTGGAAAATCCTAGAAAGTCGGAGAATGTCAGGGAATCTATTTTTCGATCTGAAAAATCAGAAAATATCAGGGAAAACTGAAAAATATTCAGGAAAAATTTTTACCAGAGACTAGATTTTTTTAAACGACTCTTTAGCGCAAAAACTGATTTTTGTAGCATAAAAGGCTATTTCGGGACCTCAGAGGTTCGGTTTTATATCTGATTGAATGTTTTTTTTTTTCTTTGGGATTTCAGAGTTGCGTTCATCTACGTTGCACTTTTTTTATGTGCTAGATGCTGAAAAATATCATGAAAATTAATATTATATTTCAGGGAATCTCAGGGAAAATCAGGGAATTTGACTTTGAAAACTTTTTCATCACCCTGGAATACGAAATCACTGAACAGAAAAAGAGCAAACGCTATGCGGTGCGAACAAGTTTTAATAATCAGAAAGATGCAGATTGAAATAATTGTTCACTTTAATTCTTGCGCAAAACAATAAAATGATGAATTTTCAATCATTGATTTGTTTTGGCAAGGACAATTTATTGTTCAATTGAGAAACGAATATGATGCTGATCGCCTCTTTGTGCTACCCGACAGTGGGGCACTTTGAGAACGCAGTGCAAAGCTGTTTTCACACTGGAAAATTAGACAACCGGCAGATTTTAATTGCCAGGATCGAGAATGATTGTTTCGTTGCCAAAACAAGTTGAAGCTTCATCTGCAAGTATCAAGGTTAATTTAAGCCGGATCTAAAGCAAACTTGGCAAGTCTGCTACTACGCTGGTACTTGTTGCCGCTGTTGCAACCATCTGCTACTAAGTTAGGACCATCCTTCCCATCATCCACTAGTAATATGTTTGATTTGAGCAGAAGTAGGCTCATATATATAACACAAAGAGTGCATTCCGGGTTAACTAGATATAGGGCCCTATCACAGAAGACGAGATTGGCAGCTCGCCTCACATCCAGTTACTAACGAGGCGAGTAAAATGTTGTATTGAGGAACCCGAGTGAAATTTGGCTGATGACAGTTGAGTCACGAGCGAGTCGAGCAGTTGTCCAAAATCTAGCCGACACACCATCTGTGATACCAAAATTGGTCGGCTGCTCGCCTCGTCTACTTCAAGAGTCAAGAGGCCCCATAATATTCTGTCGACCGTGTTAGAGAAAACAAACATTAGGTCGAAATCTGCGTTTTAGTAAAGCTTGACGATTTTCAATTGCACAATGTTTCGCATAATCAAATTACAATTTTCTGCATTTGAACGGATGCGTAGATGATTTTTCAATCGCTGCAAGAATGAAGGCAATCCGTAGAAAACTAACCGAGTTCCCTTATTAGATTTTCATTTCACACTTCTATGTAACGGAACTTCTTGAAAGACGAAGTACTACGTCAAAACTCAAAAAAAAATCCGCGGCGCCAGATCTCTACTTTTGGATACCCTCAGGGCCCGAGGAATACAGCCCTTTGTGACAGTTCGTGATATCCTCGCTCAGCGAGACTTGCCATATATGCTACTTGTTTATAGCTATTTGAAGAGCATCAAGGTGTCCATTTAACAGCGAAACGAATCTCAAAAAACATGTTAGTTTTAGTACTAGATATAGTTTCAGCTAGTAGTCGGCAGCGAGGATACAAAAATTGCCTTTAGCTTATAAGACATTTCAGACCATAAGGCATTACCCAGACAACCAGAAGTCGCATAAGATTGCACGGATTACCTCGTATAAAGTTCTATGGCACATCAGTATCGTATTGCTGTATGAACAACGTATGTGTTTAATCGCATATGGTGTTATTTTGCGAACTTCTTGCGATGAGTGTTACATACTCGCATAGTAATACACATAAGCTCATATCATGCCTGTCCAAACTCGTAGTAAACTCACAAAGTGATGAGTCCAGTATCACGTCGTATTGCATATAAATTTAGTCGGAAAAGCTATCAGTTTGTTTCACCGTTAATGACTAAATTCATGAAAACAAGCCTAGATAACTAAAAATCGCATATGATTGCACGGGTTACCTCGTATAAAGTTCTATGGTACATCACTATCGTATAGCTGTATGAGCAACCAAGTGTTTCATCGCATATGGTGTTATTTTACGAACTTCTTGCGATGAGTGTAACATACTCACACAGCAATACAGATAAACTCATATAATGTATATTCAAACTTTTATTAATTCCACAAAGTGATGAATATACGCGAAAACCAAAAGTCTCATGTTTAGTCGCAAAAGGCATCATTTTGTTACACCGTAAACGACTGGATTTTCCTATAACTATAGATGCCGCTAATGTTTGCACAGCTTACATCGCATAAGATATTATGATAGATCATTAGCTTGTATGACCAATGTGAATGTTTCTTCGCATATAACGTTGTTTTGTGGAATCTTTGCGACAACTAGGTAATAAACCCGGGTTCAAAAACCAATTAACTTTTCCAATGCTTGGTTAAACTCGCAGTAAATCCACACACTGACGAATATGCGCGAAAATCGAAAACCATCCGCATTACAGCGTATCACATATGTATAAATTTAGTCACTTCCCGCCGCTGCTGCTCTTCAAAAAATTAGCCACAGAAAACATCTGCGGACAACTCGGATCAATGATGCACTACTTAGCATAATATTTTTGTTGATAATATGTTGTTGAAGGCGGTAAAATCACTCAATTTCGTTCAAACAAATGACACAGCTCATCGAGCGGCCATGACAATTCAACCGAAATGTAAACAACGAACGTTCCCGCAGAAATTTACAAACTAACTCGCAATACGAGATCTAATTAGATTCATGCTTTACGATGTCTTTTGGTCATTTATACGATGAAACTAGAAAGTTATTACCAAAACTCAGAGATTTCCTACAGCGACACCACGGAGAAGAGGAAAGAATGATGCTTGACAATCTAAGAGTCCGAGGTTCGAGTCCGGATGGATACCCAAATATTATAGCGTGTGCCCAAAGGAAATAGAAAAGAATTGTAAAAATTAAACACTGACATTTGTAATTTGCTATTCCTTGTAATATGAATAGCAAGGGATAATAATGCATAATAATTGCTACTCTGTTCGCTGTATTTTTTTTTTATTTGAAGGTGATTTAATCGCACGTTTTAATAAACAAATACGAAGGAACGCATAGTGAACATCGCATAAATATCTGAAATCATTTGCTAATGTTGACTTGTGAAGTCGCATAAAGTATTAAAAGAACCCGTAGTGTATATTCATATATCGCTTATAGTTTCGTTTCAAATCGCAAATATGAAGTTGTAGAGTGGCATTTAATAATGGAACAACTCGTAAAAGTTATCAAGCTTTAACAGTTAAGGTCACATATATGAACTTTTTTCATCGTAAAAGTTTTTTGATATTTTGGAAATGCACGCATATCGCCTCCACTTTTGCGCGTATAAGCAACATGAGCAGCATCTTGTGCGATGTAACTATCACGTATAAATGCACGTACAATGCGATGACTGTTTGCATTAAACGCGTAAATTGGTTGTCTGGGTAGATTTAATTGGCTCCGTAAAACATTAATTTGTATTGTGCTGTGTCAAATAGATGTTGTGTGAACAAAAAACAAATTTAAAAAGATTTCAGTGTCATATCTTCCAAATGTCATTAGGAGAAATGAACATCAGGGTAATTGTAGAAACATTCCAGCAACATGGATTTATGCCTGGCAGGTCAATGGACACCAATCTCACATAGATTTCTGATGCCGATGTAATTTGTACCGATTTTTAGGTTGTTCCGTTCGTATCGACCGCAATATAGCTCTCAAGAAGCTAAAAAAAACTTTGATTTTCAGCTCGCCTCTGTGACTGGCTGGGATCATAACTAAAACAAAAAATATTCCAAGTCAAATTTAGCGCATCTTTGTCCTAGGAATTTGCGAACTACTCCGGTGTACCTCAAGGCAGCAACCGCGGACCAATCCTGTTTATTTTAGTCTTTAACGATGCTACGAACCCATCCACCGTGTATAGACGACAACTATTTTAACTGCCTTCATTTTTTTGAAATCGTTTTTTTTTAATGTCGATACTCATTGAAAGTTTCACACGACGAAAGTTCACAGTAAAAACAGGATGTTATTACTCGTGGAATTCAAATTTATACAAAGATGATTTGTATCACAACAAGTTCCATTCCGAATACATCAATTCGTGGACGAAATGTGAAACGTGTTTCAAAACTCCACGCGGGATGCGAGAAATGAAGCAGGGGGCCGGATGCGGGCCGTACGTTGGACAGGCTTGATTTAAAAGTATACCGAAACTGGAAAAATTTAAGTATTTTTGTTTACTTGCTATTTACAACGGCTTCAGTCGGTTTGCTTCTTGGAGCGCTTTCATGCCTTTTGAGTTATATCTGGTGTATTTTGTATTTTAAATCTGGTTTTCTATATACTGTCGAATCATATTTTGTGGTTGATCTCTTAATTGATTTCTTCGAGCGGTTTACAACTTTATTAGAAATTCATGTCTGTTTGGCCATTTCATGATTTCGTGAAATTTGTTTTGACTATTTTCTTTTCGATCTTCAATTTTATTTTGCTGCAAGTCATTCTATAGTAAATTTTTGAGTCCATAATGTTGGTTTTCTCGCATTTAGTGTTTTCAATAATTCAAAGCATAACTTGTGATTTTATTTCTCTAGACTGTAAAAGATTTTCAAGTTTTTGGGTTTCCATGCTGAGAGAAATACTTAATTTTTTTAAAAAGCCAATACAAGATCCACATTTTAGTTCTTTTCCTAACAAAAATTTCCAACAATATTGAAAATTATTTTTTTTAGACTTTTTCAACTCTGAAACAAAATTCATATTTTCTTCTCCCTTTCCTGATCTTTCGGTGCATTTCTCAGCCCTTTTAGACTAATCATTGATGCGATTCTTTTCATTTTTGACGTTTCTGGTCTAAGTGGTTTTGGACCGAGTCTGAAATTATTTTTGTTATTGTTTTGCTGGCCTTTTTTGTTCAATCACTAAATCAGCGGTTCTCAACCTGGGGTACGCGTACCCCTGGGGGTACTCGAAAGCCTTCAGGGAGTACCCGAAAGAAAAATCAGTAATGGCGGACAAAGCAATACTTCTTTATAACACTTCATTTGTTGTTCAATCTTGCTCCTAAACATGACTGTAACAATCAAACAAACCATAGTTCAGTATGTGCAGTGAGCAACTCTCGCTGAAACCGTCCCACTGGTGACATGAGGTCTTTAAAAAAGGATATTTTTATGTCTAAATGATTGAAAGTAGCGAAAAAATGAAAAACCACTTCGGTTAGTTCATATTGATGGACCCCTTGGGCACAAATCGGGTAAACGGTTTTTACGAAAATTGATTTTTGAGCAATTCTTGACCTTTTCATTGATTTATTTCTCTTGAATTCGCCATTGAACCCCATGCAACCAACACATCGTTTTCAAGAGGAATGATAGAGCTTTCATTTGAAGTAGAAAAAAATTGGCCGCCATCTTGGATTTCATCAGAAAAACGTATTTTTGAGCAAGTTCGCAACCACCGATTTTGAATTTGACATCACCATTGGAAAGCTGAGAAAAAATGCTTTAAGATACATTCAAAACATTAGGTGAGCATTGAGTTTTCCTTGTCATTCTGGTCACTTTTCAAAATCGACCTTTAAACAGTACAACGCAGGACGTGCGGCCAATATCAAATCATGCTGAGCCTGTGGTGTGTGTCTGTGTGTAGTGTATATTAGGGGCCATCCATATTCCACGTGGACAGATTTTCAAGGATTTTGTTACCCAATCCCCCTTCCCCTTCCCCACAACTTCTCATATAAAATCTCAAAATTTTGTATGGACCGTGGACATCACACAGACCCCCCTCCCCAAAGTTGTCCACGTGGAATGTGGATGGCCCAATGCCTGTGTGACTTTGGGTCTGTTCACAAATTACGTAAAACAAAAAATCGTGTCTTTGATCCTTTTGCACTGTATTTACATTGTTTATTTCTTCACTCCCTCGCTCCTCCTTGAGTGTAACGTAATTTGTGATTAAGCTTCTCTACGATTGTTTTGTTAGAACAATGTTTGGTTCCCTGTAAGGAGGACAGTTTTCACGTGTTTAGTAATTAAACAAATTAATGTTATATGTTGTTTTTGCTTCTGTTATATACTGTGTTTTCATGCATTAAACTACTATCAACAATCTTAGGTATGGTATACCAAGGTATAGTATGAATCAAGTATATCCCGAGTAATCTGGAGAAGATTTGCGTATTCCAGCGTAAGTAAAGTAAGAGTAGAATCATCACTTTTTTATCCTTAGTGTATTCTTATCGACGAAAAGGGTACGTTTCCAGCCAATTGATTAAAGGCTATTCAAATATTAACGAAATTCAGCCAATTGATTAAAGGCTATTCAAAAATTACGGTGCGTGGGTGCACCTACTACCTGTGAACTAGGAATACTGACTGTCCACATCATACGCACACCACAGGCTCAGTATATTGCGTTGATTTGATATTGGACGCGCGTCATGCGTTGAACTGTTTGAAGCTCGATTTTGAAAAGTGACCAGAATGACAAGATAACCTCAATGCTAACCTAATATTTCGAATGTATCTTAAAGCATTTTTTCTCAGTTTTCTAATGGTGATGTCAAATTTAAAATCGATGGTTACGAACTTGCTCAAAAACACGTTCTTTTGAACAAAGGCCTCAACTTTGCTGTTTCTTCTAAACCAAATGTTGAACAGGCAATCATTGATATTGAAAGTGGGTTGGGTAGTTGCAATTTTTCCACCGCACAAATTAGTGGAGTGCGCACATCCTTCTTGGATAATAAAAAAAAATAAAAAATAAAAAAAAATTTCCGCGTCTTGTAAATAATAGCACAGACTTACAGACAATCAAAGAATTGCGTAATAAACCTGTCTTCTATTTAAAAGCTGATAAGGGGAATAAAATTGTTATTTTGAACAAAAATGATTACGATCAACAAATGTTGGAGAAAATTAATAATGGCCCATACAGGCGACAGAGAGTCAACCCCCTTGCCAACATAGTGAAAATTTTGAAAAAACTATCAAAGAATGCCAACCTATTTTTGGTGACGCTTTGAAAAATCTTCGTGTTTCAAACCCTTATCTTCCTAGAATAAAGGGTCTCCCTAAAGTACATAAACCTAGTAATGAAATGAGAGAAATCGTTTCTGCAGTGGGGGCACCAACAGAAAAATTGGCAAAATTGTTAGTCAAGGAATTTCAATCAATGCCGAACAAATTTCCTAGTCGATCTGTTAAGAGCACAGGAGATTTTGTTGAAAATTTAAAATCATCGGGGGGCACCAACACTGGCGAGATAATGGTTTCTTTTGATGTCACAGCACTTTTTCCGAGTGTTCCAGTGAAAGAAGCTATAAATCTCTTGGAAGATTGGCTTCTCTCCCAACAATGTGACAACCCTTGGAAAACTAAAGTACGCAGTTACTTAAAGTTAACTCGAAATTGCATGTAAGACAATTATTTTTCATTTCGTGGGAAATTTTACAAACAAACAAAAGGAGCACCGATGGGGAATCCTCTTTCACCTTTCTTATGTGAGCTTTTTATGGCACATTTTGAAAATAAACTAAATGAAAAAGACTGCTTACCAGATCGTTGGTGGAGGTATGTTGATGATATTTTTTGTATTTTACAACAGGGGGACTTGGAAAGTTTTTTGGGAATTTTGAATGGTATTCATAAAAATATCCAGTTCACTTTGGAAATTGAACAAAACAACAGGCTTCCGTTTTTAGATGTAGTCGTTGTTAACAACTCCAACCACTTTGAATTCGAAATCTTTAGGAAACCCACACATACTAAGCGGGTAATACCTAACACTTCTAACCACTCATCCCAGCATAAAATGGCTTCTTTCCACCATATGATCCACCGTATGGAATCTTTGCCTCTCAGTAATGAAGGTAAGTAAAACGAAATAAAAAATATATTTTTGATATTGGTGAGCAGAATGGATATAATAGAAGAACCATACAAGCCAGTTATGATAAAAAGAAACGAATCCAACATAGGAAATCTTACACAACACTCACTCCGCTAACGGAAGATCGGAAAAGAGTAGTGGTTGAATATGACGTCAATTTTACACGTCAACTTCGTAAAAAATTTAGAAAATTTGGTATCGATATTATCTACAGTAGTAGAAATAATCAAATTAAAACATGTTTATAAAGTTGCATGTCCGCATTGTGATAGGGTTTACATTGGCTAAACTAAAAGAAATTTAGACATCCGGTTTAAGGAACATACTCAAGAACTCGTAAAGGCTAAAAAAGATTCAGAGAAAGAAATAACTCACAATTTCAGATCCAAAATAGCCGAACATATATTTCATGAAGATCACGCTATGAATACCGACAACATTAGTCTAGCTCGATCAGTAACATCCCCTTGGAAATTAGATGTCGCAGAAAGTTTAGAAATTTTCAAACAAAACCCAGCTACCCTCCTTAACAGAGATCAGGGTAATCATTTCTCTTGGCTTTTTAAATTTCTACCGAAAACTCCCCGACAAGGCATGGATCACCAGGCCGCACATTTCTCTACCTAACTAAAGTTGTTTACGTTCTCTGAGTTAAATTTGCCCCATTCGCTTACCTACTTAGGTATAAAATTCTTGGGGTTTCGCTATTTTCTCCACAGTCCAAATAAGCACTGACAACGGCACTATGTAAGTGTTGAAATACGTATATGCAAGTGAAAAGTGATAGAATTAAATAGTGAAGGTGAATAAAAAGTGTAAAGTGTTGTGAAGATTTTCTATCAAGACGCTCGAACAGAAGTGAATAAATATAAAAAGTAAAAAACTGGTCAAAAACGATCCATTTGGGCTTGCAATGTTACAACGCTCATCGCAAATTCTATAATAGAAAATCAACATTTTAAATTGATTTTTCGTGCCAACTATACAAAAATCTGTTGCTATTGAATGCAGTTGAAAAAGTTGTTTACAACACGACTGCAAGTTTGTTGTAGAATGACCACACCCTGTCTGATGTCAATGTATTTATTGCAATAAGTTTGGGAATACATTCGATTGGGGTTAATCAATTTGATGGTGTAAAGTGGGAAATTTCACCAGTAATTCTCTAACAACTCTCTTTTTGAATAAATGATTGATAATCTTGGAGAGAAGCGATGTGTAATTGACTTGAAATCATTCGAAAATAATATTGAAGGTAGCTCGTACACGACTGTAAGTTAGTTCTCTACCTTCACCGTCAAAATAAAACAGCGAAGGTGGAATTGAATCCTACTTGATGAGAATATTAGCATGTATAATATTAGATTTTAATTCGAGTTGAAACTCATTTTACTGCCTTAATTGAAAACATGGAATCTTCCTTAAAAAGACGGTTGGTTTTACGTTTTTACAAAGCTAAGAATCAATTGAGTTATGCATTCTTTTCCTTTGTTTTCGAAACTAGAACTACTTGAATATTCGATAGAACACCTCCCTGAATAATAGTGACGCCGGATACAAGCTTGTTCAGTTCCGCGCCATTACGGATTGCCAACTTCGGCTGACGCGGAATGATTCTAGTTCTATTATCTCTAGTTTCGGTTTCGAAGAGTTAATTATTATTATTATTATTATTTATTGAATAATTCATCCGACAGTAGTCTAAAAGAATAAATATTAAACTATATGGCTGGGAAAAGCCACCTTAAAAGGCCGTGAATGCAACCATTCAAGCTGGCATAAAAACCCAACATCTTTTGCAAATAATACATGGCAACAGTACAAGTATAAAATAACATACATTATATACAATTCATAACATACAAGACATGACTAAAAATTAAAATTTGCGTAGTATCGATTGAAGAGCACGGCCATTCGGCAAACAGGTTCATTCTGGCCGTAGTTCGTGCGGTGCGAATTCGTTTGCAATAGGCTCTGGCTTCGACGAGGACAAATGGGACAATACAACTGCAGCAACGTCAAGATGGCTGGACAATCATACCGGCTAGTCAAAATATTGTGAGTCATTCTGGCAATTATCTCCTTGCGGCGCTGCTCGAGAGGGGATATTCCAATCAACAAGCAGAGGCTTTCGTAAGGTGGCAAATGATCTGGATCTCTCCATGGCAAAGTACGGCAGATCCTTCTAACAAAATGTTTTTGTATGCGCTCAATTCGCTGACTCCAAAATTCATAATGCGGGTCCCAAACAACGCAAGCAGTTTCCAGAATAGAGCGTACTAATGAACAATAGAGAGCTCGCATGGTGCCATAATCAACAAACTCATTTCCAATTCTGAATATCAAACCAAGTTGACGATTAGCTTTGGAGATAATCATCGACAAATGCTGCCTGAATGTTAGTTGAGTGTCTAACAAAACACCCAAATCGGTGACGACATTGGTACGTTGTATACATGTACCGGCAATGTGGTAATTGAACAAGAGAGGCTGTTTCTTGCGCTGGAAACTGATCACGGTACACTTCGGAATGCTTAGCATCATATAGTTGCGATGGCACCAGTCATTAAAAAGTTCAATCAGCGATTGAAGCCTACAGCAATCTTCAGCAGTCTCGATAAGTTTAAAAATTTTCGTATCATCTGCGTACAATAAACGTGTGCCAGGTGGTAAAACATTTGTAACGTCATTAATGAACAGCGAAAAAAGTAGCGGTCCCAGGATGCTACCCTGTGGAACCCCTGAACTGTTACTAAACCAGGTAGATCGCGACGTGCCCAACTTAACGGCAATCTTACGATTCCGCAAGTACGAGTCTAGCCATGCCACCATTCCAGTTGCAGTTCCGAGTTTGTCGCACTTGGCACAAAGTAGGCCGTGATCAACACGATCGAAGGCAGCTTTGAGGTCCGTATAGACAGCGTCGATCTGAAGGCCCCGATCCATGCCGCGAAGGCAAAATGATGTGAACTCTAATAAATTTGTTGAAACAGATCTACCAGGAAAAAATCCGTGCTGCGCAGTAGAAATGTAGTTTTTCACGCTAAACATAAGATGATGATGAATAATGGCTTCAAACACTTTGGAGCAGGCACACAAACATGAAATTCCACGATAATTTTCCACATTACGTTTATCACCTTTCTTGAATACTGGAAACATGAGCGATTCTTTCCAGCTGCAGGGAAATTGATGTCGTTGCAAAGAAAGATTGAAAATAGCGGTAAGCGGTGCTACCAGACTATCAGTACATTTTTTCAGAAGAACGGCAGGAATTCCATCGGGACCAGGAGAGTAAGATTGTTTTAAGTTACAGATGGCTTTAGCTACTTCTCCGATTGTAACCGTGAAGATTTCGGCATCGAACACATCGCTCGGAACATGAGCCAAAGCTGCGGCAATGTCGTTAGGTGAAGCACACTCCGTGTTAAAAACGCTGGCGAAGTGTGTACAGAATTCTATTCAATGCTTTATAGGAACGACTGGCAGAAATAAACCGGATCCGATTGATAGGGTTTCTATTCTTTTGATATGCGCGCAAAGCTGACTTTCGAGTGCGGTTAAGCTTAGTAAGATGCCTGTTTCCCCAAACAGGCTTTCAACGAGGACGAACTTTTGGAATATGCTGATTTATAAGTTCCTGAACTATTTGAGTGAATTCTGACACGGCATCATCCAAGTTTTGACATTGATTGAGAAATGACCAATCAATATCACTCAAAGCAGAATTGATTGCATCAAAATTCCCACGCCGAAAATCAAAACTGGAAGGATCAAACTCGTCTATGAACTGAGTTTTGATAGCTCTGTTGAAAGTAACCATCAAAGGAGGATGATGAACGTCAATGTTACATAAGTGATCAGGTGCAATAGTGACTGAGCATGCTGGCAAAGCATGCGAGTTTGCGAAAACTAGATCGAGAAATCGGCCATTCTGGTTGCAAACAGAATTTATTACCGTCTAATAAATGGGTGCTACCGGCATTAACAGAAGAGCGCGAAGCGTCAACAACGAGATGATTAGCCTCCGTCTGCATCGACCAGGAAAGACCAGCACGGTTAAAATCTCCGAAGATAAGAAGATCGTCGTTAATACTAGTCGAGTTGACAGCTTCTTCGACTGATGAAATATGCCGATCAATTATCTCAACTTCATTTCGCAAGTTAGGAGGAATGTAAATAGCGCCGATCACAATGTTCAATTCACCGTTATTAATTGTTACCCACAGCTGCTCAAGCGAGTCATCCATAGCTTCAATCAATAATGCCGACGCCAACGATCGTCGCACAGCAACGATTACTCCTCCACCCCTTGCCTTGGTGCTATTAGTCGAGCAACGATCGGTCCGGTACACGGTATTATCAATGCCGAACAGTTGGGAAGATGGAATTTGAGAATCTAGCCAGGATTCGGTGATAATGATGCAGTCGTAAAGCGAATTGGACACTTCCAAAGCAAAATCGGTTACTTTGCTACGTAGACCATGCACGTTCTGATAGTAGCAGAGTAAAGATGAAAGGACAGTGTCGCACGGAGAGTCGCATTGTTGCCGGTCAGCTCGCATGTCACTATTGTCCGAAGATAAAACAGTCCTGGCTGTCTGCTGCTCACCAGCGTAAACGTCCAGTGGAAGAGCTCGTCGGGGAGGGGTCGTAGACACAGGCGTCAGGTGGGGCGTTATTTCGCACTGTGCAGTGCGATTAGTCATTGGGCTATGGGGAATAAATTATGCATAAATTTTTTGAATGTTGGGAAATGTAGTGATGAAAATAGAAAATAAAATTATTTGAAAAATATGGTACAGGTCGGACTCGATTATATACAGTCTCCGAAAAACTTTCACTGTATATAATCGAATCAGAAAAAAAATTTTTTTTTTGTTTATTTTGCATAAATATTTTGTTGTTTTTGAATAAATAAGTAGGATTTTTGTGACTAACCCCCTTAAAGTCGCAAAAAACCTTTCTTACAAAAATAAATGCATATATAATCGAATCAGGAAAAAATTTTTTTTGTTTATTTTGCATACATCTTTTGTTGTTTTTAAATAAATAAGTAGAATTTTTTTGACTAACCCCCTTAAAGTCGCAAAAAACCTTGCTTACAAAAATATATGTATATATGTATAATCGAATCAGAAATTTTTTTTTGTTTATTTTGCATACATCTTTTGTTGTTTTTAAATAAATAAGTAGAGTTTTTTTGACTAACCCCCTTAAAGTCGTAAAAAACCTTTCTTACAAAAATTGATGTATGTATAGATTTCGTAGTTACTCTTTATGTTATTGCAGTCAGCCATGGCAAGAACACTACACCGTGCTGCACGGGTGCCACTTTTGCATAGAAACACTACACGGCGTGTACGGTCGTTCTTACACATTACGCAGTGCAAGTTGCAATACACGCCGTGCAGTGTTTTAAATATTTTCTCCGTAGTGCGTGTTTTAAACATGGCTGATTGCAGCAAACCTTAAGAAAAATTTTGATCGGTGTGTATTGTGTTTGTTTACTCTTTTAGTTTTGATATTGTTGTGCTGCGTTTTCAAGCAATTCAGAACAAAAAATGGCAAGTGCTTACGTAAAAGCCAGGAAACGAAGAAACGTTTTAACTTTTGCTCAAAAAGCAAAAGTTCTTTACGATCTCGAACAAGGTCTGTCGGTTCGTGACGTACAACAAAAATACAACATCGCTGAAGCAACTGTGTATCATTTAAAAAAAGACTGTGTATCATTTGAAAAAAGACAAAGAACGGACTTTTATGAATCAATAAGGAAGCGCTTATTTATAACGTAACGCAAGAATAATTATTGTTGATCTCCTTTCCCCCTTTGCCATGCTTTTTGTTTAAATTTTCCGTATGGGTTGCAACACTTTGCCAACTCTTTCCCGGTTCCCGAGCGTTACATAATTTGTAAACGTTCCCTCGCAATATTTCTGTTTTAGATCAGCTTTACTTTACTTGAAACATTATGGCTCAAAAACCAACGTTTTGGGTCAAAAAATTTTGCGTTACGTCATATTGGACTGAAGGGAACGTCCATTAATTACGTACCGTAAATAAAAACTATTTTCGACCCCCTCTTTCCTCTAGGTAACGCTCTTTGTATAGATCTTCAAAATTTTAAGTATTGATTGCGACGTTTCGTCAGATCTCTACCTCCCCCAAGCGTTACGTTATTTTGGTCGATCCCTATACGACATTGCGGCTTTAGGTAAGTTATACTTAAAATTGAAAAAAAATATTTTTTTTCATGATTCGATTATATACAATTTTGTATATAATCGAATCATATATAATCGAGTCAATATATAATCGAGTCTGTATATAATCGAGTCCGACCTGTAGTAGAAACTTAGAAAAATATAGTTCAGCAGGTAGAACTCGAACACACATCTTCTAATCTCTGAATTTGTATCGTTTACCCAATTTTCGCACTTCGTACATTTACTCAGCAGGGGCTATTATGATAGCTGGCTATTGTTTTTACACCCTCAGGGGAAGTTGGAATAACTTCTGTGTGAGAGATATAAACGTGCCACTGCATTGCTATCTCTACCAGCGGAACGTCGACGCATCCGTCACGAACTTTGTTGTTTTTATTCTTTTGACTCTAAGCAAAGTCATGCTATTTTTAATTTTGGTTTTGAGGAGTAAATGAAGGTTATCATCTTTTGCAAGGTTTAAAAAATCCAAGAACAATTCTTTGTCGTGTTCCGCTGCGTAATTTAAGTATCTTTTAAATAAAATTGGTTTTCATCAACGCAATTTTTTTTTTGAATAAGAAATTTAATTTACTGCCACACTGCTTGAAAAGGCTACTCATCACGAAAAAACTAGTTTTCGTATAACTTCAACCTTCGTGTGTTAGTAAAACTTCATTTCGAGTCAAGAGATCAAAGTACTCAGATAGTAATATTCTATTTTTATTCTTAATTTTTATGGTGCGAAAATATCGGAAAATGCTTCAACATAAAATAAACTATTTACAACGATTTAACCTTTCGAATGGCATAAAAGTATGAAAATCTTATGGTGTTAATTTATTACCGTTTTTGTAAATTTTGAGATAATTTCGTTACAAATTTTGTTTTAACTTTATGCCTCTTACCTCTGAGCACGCGACCATCGTAATACGAATTATAATAACTAGTTATCTATTAGCAAAAATAACTTTAGCGATGTCTCTGATCTCATGACCTACAAAAGACGCATTTCGAAATTTGCTGTAATATCTGGAAGCTCACCTCTGTGAGTCTTCCAATAGTGAAAGTTATCAATTCTTGAATGCCAAAACAGTTTTCAATTTACGCAATCTACAATCAGTAAAATGTGTGTCGAATCTAATATTTACGATCTTTCATTCATCGACGACGCATATGAAAGTTGAAAAAATCTGTCGAAGATCACTACATCCGATACTTATAAATATTTTGAACACTTTTGTAGGTAAGAAACACTGTGGACAACAAATAACTTAACCCTCTAGTGCTCAATGCCGCCTTTTGGCGGGCTTCAATTAAACCTCTTAAAAGCTTTAATCAATATATAGAAAGTGTTTATGATGATTAATAATGATTTTATCGAAGCCCATTTAGAAATTAACTTGGGCACTAGAGTGTTAATTGAAAAAATAGCCATCCAATCTAGATTAGTTTCTGGATTCGGTACAGTGAACTTTAAACATTCAAATTCAGCTAATCTACATTGTTAATCTGACATTTGTCAATGCTAATTGTTGGCATATCATCTGAACTTTCTCAATTTCACATTACTCTAAAAGATGTAATCTTTTTCTTTTTTCTATTTACATGTTCACTAGGCTCAGTAAACTAATTTATCATTCTGCAACACAAGTCAAATACAATAGAACAATTCCATTTTGTTAAGTGTACAATCCCTAAACTGTTGGAACTGGATTATAGAGAAAGACAAACATTCGCGTATTCAAGGTACTGTTGTTTATTGCTTTGTTTGTTTGATGGAAGGCCAACTGGAAAGAGCATCAAAGTTCAAAAAACCAGAACACGAGAAGTTCTTTGAACGGAGCAGCACTGTAATCCTCCCAGGATCGATTGACATTTCACCAGGTGGCGGTAAATCTTCACGAAATGAGAAGACAAAAACCAACTAACTACAGTGACATTATGTAAATTATTGTGATTATGCTTTACACGTTCTCGTGTCTGCTGGGAGGAGCTCTGGCAGCAGTGGGTGTAACGAAACGTGTTGACAACCACGGAGAAGGTGTTGAATGAACGTCTTTTGCGTGTCTGCTGCCGGAGGGAGGGGTGAGGGGCACAACTTTACTTCTGCCACAGTGCTGTAATATTTTTGACACTTTCTTTGCTACAGCTCACTGGTATTTTCATTGCTCGCAGCAAGGACGATGGATTCTAAAGCTCGAAGTGACAGCGTAGGAATTATCATGTCGGTTCAAATTTGTACGACGATTTTCTATTCGGTATATGCCTGTTGGTAGTTTAAAACAGCTATAACAAAGCTTGTTTCATTAACGTACCACTTTGACAATTGGTTTCTATTGCGGGTTCATTTGCTGGTGAAAATTATGAGTAAAACACGAGTAAGAAGATTTATGGCAGGTTGAAGATGAATTGCAACAAAAGACTCCAATTTTCTTGGATGATAAATTTTATACTGCCCTTCATACTCCCACAATGATGTAAATTTTTCATTCAATTTTGTAATCCTCAACAGAATGTATTACTACGATCAGAACAAATTATACAATGTGACACTGATTAACATACGATGTGACAATGTAATAGTTATTAAACTCTAACATCAACCGCCGTCATGAAACGATTTCCACTAGCTTAAACCGGCTTTCCATCAAATAGATATTAATTGCTTTTGGGGGGCGAGGAATTTACAGTGCAGGAGAAGAATAGCAGGACTAAGCGATTCAGGATGATTGATTCCACCGTTGTGTAACAGCTTCTACTCGTATATACGAGTTTACCGAAGCTTCAAAGCAATTTCCAAGAATCGGAAGCCATTTTCCATCTAGTTTACTGGCACAGATTTTTCAATTTATTTCGCCCGCACGATGAAATACACACATACCCACTGAATAATGGATATGCTGCACAAGGGAAGCGCTACTTTCCCGCTGGATCAGATCCTTTGATCTGAAATGCTTTCTATTCGTTAGTGTACACATCCATATTCACGCGCGCTTCCTTGTTGTGTGTGCCAACAGTCGACAAATCACTTTCAGCTGCTTTCTTTTCTGGAAATTCGGCTACACAAAGCTCACCCCAAAAAAGGGAAGAAAAATATTCATTTCCTCCGTGGAAAAGGCTGACCTTCACCGTGTGACGCAATAATTTTGGGATAATTAGTGTGCCAATGAAAACGTTGATTACCAGTAACGTTGTTTGACTTTTTCCTTTTCACCCAGCTTTCCGATTATTAGTCATCAAGTATGATCATAATTGTTCCAACAATTACCTATGCCAAATTCTATTCGAACACAATGCGAAATGTAAAAGTGAGTCACGTGCACTCGATGCATGGCAGCTAGATGAACACTATGGTGAGTAATAATTAAACCGTTACTCACAAGCATTTGTTCCTGTGAATAGATGTCTTGAAATTAAAGCTATAGGTCCCCTCAACGGTTATCTAAGACATTTACCATTGCCACGAGTGTATCTATCACATGTAATTACTTCGAAAATTGGTCTTGATTGCACATTCATTTGATTAAGGAACGTGTGAGGCTCAAGTGTTCCGGGACAGGCCGCACGAGAGGTTAGGATGAAAGAGCTGAATAGACCTTTTACTGGTTGAATAGCGATTCGTTGTACGGTGCCGTCGATTATACTGTAATTAGACTGCAATGCGTTATTCCCAAGACCTTGTTGTGGTCTCGATTACTTTAATTAGCGATGGCAATCAGTATTGTTTTTGATATATGTTTTATATCTATCATCCCGCGAGTAGTGCATTCTTTTGATCTATCGAAGGAATAAATTGAAAGAAGTTAGAATGAAATATTTGAAATTTCTTACGAAAAGTTACACTACAGCCCAGTTTAAATATATAAATGTAAATTACAAATTCCGAGCAAAGCAAAACCTTGGTGCTACATACCGATTTGGAATTCGATGAAAATTATTTTGTTTTATTGTTTCAGTCTTCAAAAGCTTTCATACGAGAAGTTAATAATAAAAAGTTGATGTCTTGACAGAATTTTACCTTTGTTATACTAAACAAAGGTTATAAAATCGGCCGAAAAACGCAAAATAGATCCATGATCCGAAGGGCCGAACCGTATATACCATTCGACTCAGCTCGACGAACTGAGCAATGTCTGTTCGTGTGTATGTGTGTGTGTATGTGTGTGTGTATGTGTGTATGTGTGTGTGTATGTATGTTGTTCTTATGTATGTGCCGCAAAATTCTAACGCACCTTTCTTACAGAACGCAATATCCGATTTTAATGATCTTATACGCAAACGAAAGCTACTGTGCTCCCCCAGAATGCTACCGAGTCGATTTTTGATTAGTGGCTTAGATTTCAAAATATTGATCAAAGAGTATTTTTTATAAAAGAAATTTACCTTTTAAGGCGAAATTAATGGCGCGGAGAGCCATGTTTTGTATACAAATTTACTCAGATCGACGAATTGAACAATTTATGTATGTTTGTGTATGTGTGCCTATACGTATGTATATGTAAATATGTTGTTTATATGTGTTGTATATCAAAATCGACCCAAAAAAGAAAAATAACAAAAAAAACTCTCTTTACAGAACACTTATTCCGATTTTGATGTTCGCATGCTCAAATGAAAGCCCCAGAGATCTTTGAAAATCATACTGAGTGCGATCTTTTATTGGTTGCTGGAACTGTAGAGTTTTGACCAAAGTATATTTTAGACATGGGATAATTCACTTTCTGGATAATTTCTCTCTCTCACTGCTCTTTCCTCTTCTCTATCCCTCTTTTTTCGTATCGCTATTTATTTCTCAAAGGAAATCAACAATCATGGTCAACTTTTCATAATCTTTACACTCTTTGTAGTGCGTCTTAACTGGTGTAAATAAATTACCCTTTAGCTTTTTCTTGGAAATTTGAACCAGATTTCAGAAGAAACTGCAATGCTTAGTTAGCTCCTTTTCTTCCGAAGCTCCCGTCCTCACTTTTTATAAAATATATACTAAATTGTACGTTGAACCTAGATTTGCGAAGAGTAAGAAACATTTACAGCTTTCGGGAGCCAAGCATTGTAGCAAAATTTGATCCCACAGTTTGCACATTTAACACAATCAGCGATGCAGATATTTTGAAAAGCTTTACTAAAGATGTATAGACCTATTTACGTACGAATGTGTTAGTGCCACCCGTTGAGAAAAACACAAATAAATCGCTGTTTTGTTTGCAATGCTACATTTTGAACAGCTGGAATATTTTTCAGTTGAATACTTATTTTATGTATTAAATTTGTGACCAGGAATCTAAAGTAGCTGGTGAACGTAATCGGCAAAATAAGGAAAAAGTGTTGAAGCAACTCTACATGGCTATACACGTTTACTAGTGTGCGCAGGTAAAAAGTCACTTATCTCTATCAATGATACAATATGCTCATGTAAGATATAAATATTGCTTTCTAATTTAAGACTAAGTGCAAACAGAGTATCTATGTTATTCCACTTCTCGTTATCGCAGCAAGATTTAAAAAGTCTTTTTTTCGGATTTTTTTATACAGCCTAGGCCTTCGAAAAGTATAATGTTCTCGCCTACACTCTGAAAATCTAAAATTCTCAAAGATCGTGGAGAACCTTCATTTTCAAATAATGCATTTGAGATAGAATTAAATTGACAACTTTCATCAATAGCTATATTTTTTTCCTGTATAATTCTAAACTATATTTCGAGAGCAGGTTTGTGGAAGTTTGCTTCAATTCGTAAAAAAAAAACTTGATGCTGATTCATAAATTCATTATAATTGATTTCATTCATTATTGAAATTGGACTTATGGTGGTATACGATTTGTAAGTGACTGGCCAAATGTGTATAAAAAAACAAAAGTTAGTAGAACAAAGGTTTCTGCACCACTCGGTGGATTAATTTAGGTTTTTTTTTAAAATAATTGAAAAAGAAGATTGATTGCTAATTCGATTCAACATTATGGGAAAGTGAAGTTGAAAAATGGAATTTCTTTCGTAATGTTCTAATTTTATTCTACGGTAAAAATTTTGAAGTTTGCATAATTTATTCACGTAACGTATGAAGGGGGAAGAGGCTTGAGTTTGCGTAACTCGTTGTTAAATAAGAAGGAGGAAGGCTGAGCAAATGTCCTAGTTTTAATATTTTTTTTAAATTGTCATTTTTGATTTGGCTGAAACTTTGCATAGACGTGCCTATAGAGCAAAAGATGTCATTTTGTACTATTGATTTAATTTTTTGGAAAACGACTCATTTTTGAGAAGCTATTGAAAAATGCTATTTTGGGAAGGTATTGATGATTACAAATATTTTTAGGGCCAAAACAGTTTGTTTAATCGATATGACGTCTTTGGACTATGGATGTTGAGTGACACTTTGCACACGTATACGCAGAAATTTCACTTGTTACTTTAAAAGCATTAACGATAATTTCTCCTTTTGATAATAAATTTGTTACTTAAAAAGCAATAAAATTGTTTTCCAGTCAAGTAATAATACATGCCGTCATTCATATATGTTGCACATGTTACGAGGATACGACTATCCAATAATGGTCGTGCAAACCACGTGCAAAATATTCATTTGTTCATTTAAAAGCAGCAACAAAAAATTTCCGTATTCATCGTCAAGGAACAACGCATACCGTCACATATTTTGCACATATTAGGTACTTACTAGTTTCTTTCATCTCTAGTTTATTCGGTGTACGTGTATCACTTCATTCGTCGTACACACACAACATGGAGAAAAAATATGACAAGAGCTGCCAGGTATCATTTTTTTCTCCGTCATACAGCAAGCAAATGTTGATGATTTTCAAGACTTTATATGCTTCTTACAGTCTCATCACGATTTATGAACTGCGTTTAAGAAAAACACAAAATATTGCAAGCGGATACAAGCCATGTTGGAAACACACACTCTTCGCGTTATGGAAACTCATTGAGACCTGTTTAAATATACAAAACTCGTGGCCATCTAGAAAACCTACATTGGCATCTCTGGCAACTCTGGTCAGATATTCTCTATTCCGAGTAAACAGTGTGGAACAAAATATTGACATTCGCGGCTGATCGTGAGATTCTGCTCATGTGTGAATGTTAGGGAACAGAAATGAACCTGATATTTGCATCAACGCAAATGCAGCGAGTGACGTCTCGCTAACACATGCTTTGCGACTCTTTTTATATGTTCCGTTGCAGACACACATATAAATGTGTGTTGGAGTTGTCACCGAAATATCAATTCAAATGCGATACGTTTTCGCTTCCGAACTTTTTGTCGCTCGCTTCATATGCTGCTTTATGCCGATTGTACTTTGAGGTGTGAGAAAATGCGATATCATGAACTTGATTTGGCACATGTCACCGATGCGAGGATACGAAAAGATTCAGATCGTTCTTTTTCATACCCAGAGCAATGGTCCAGAAACCAAATTTAGGGGAAAATTCGGGTCTAGAACTCTATAGCAATATTTCAGAGAAAAACTTTCTTTTACAAAGTTGTTAAACATGTTAAAGCGCTTATCGAAAAAATAGCCAAAACTAGGGTGACCCAAATTTTCGAAGAAATCAAGTATCTGATTTTTTTATTTTTGTAGATAGAAGAAAAAGTTGCTCACAATGTTGTAGCTCTGTTAACTTTGAGAAACTTTGTAGAAATTTTTTTTTCTATCTTTGAAAACAACCGATTTATTTTGAAAACCTAAATTAATCCACCTAGCGGTCAGACTCAGCCTTTCTCATTCAAACCTATTATTTGTAAAAATAGATTTACATGAATGCTTAAAACCAATAAAGGTTTTTTCACTCTTTGGGTTCTAAAATATTGATGTTGTAATTAAAGTATAAAATATGAAATTTGACGTAATGTTAGTGCTGAAGAAATAGCGAAATAAAATAAATGACTCTTAATTTCGAACAATTTAATCACGAGCGATACCGGGAACGTTCAAATAGTACGATACCGTATTTAAATCATGTTGAGGCCATATATATTGATCAAAGCAGGTATAGTGTTGAATAGTCTTTGAATTTCTTTTCTTTCCAAAACTTTTGAACAGCATATCAAATTGTTATGAAGTTTGTTATTTGTAAGTTTGAGAGATGACTCGTTTGTATGACACTAGTTATGTTCAAATTAGTCGTGTAATACTTGAGATAATAGACTTCCGTTGTTTTAACAATTTAATGCATAACGGTTGCTTAAGTTCGATCATAATCAAATGCAAAGGGAACGTATAGGGCAATCAAACTTTGAAACCACGTGTTCAATCATAATTCATCAGTTAACCCTTAACTAGCCCGTTCATCAGATATCAATATTGTTCAAATCGGTTGTGTAGTTTCTGAGATAATGAAGTTTCGTGATTTTCACATTTCGATACATTACAGACATTTCGATAAGTTACAGTCCGATTACATTAAAATTCAATAGGGTGTTATGAGGCAGCTAGACCTTTCATTTGACACTAATTTTGTGGAAATCGGTTCAACCATCTCTGAGAAAAGTGAGTGAGTCCAAGTAGTCTTCGGAATATGTTTCTTTTCATAGCTGGATTTCACATTTTCAAACATAACAGGCAAAGTAATAATCCGTTTGCAAACAAAATCAATAGGGTCTTATGGGGCAATCAAACCTTCCACATGACACTGATTTTATGAAAATCGGTCCAGCCATCTCTGACAAACATGAGTGAGATTCAATAATCTCCAGAACACGTTTCTTTCCATAACTTCTGAACCACATGTTCAATCTTCATAAAATTCAAAAGTTAAGGGCCCATTCATTTGAAACCAATTTTGTTCAAATCGGTTGTGTAGTTTCAGAAATATTGATGTTTCGTGATTTTTACATTTTGATACATAACCTCTAAACTAGAAATCAGATTACAATAAAATTCAATAGGGTCTTATAGTGCAATCAGACCTTTCATTTGCAATAAATTTCGTCGAAATCAATTCAGCCATCTCTGAGAAAATCGAGTGAGATTGGGAGAGCGTTACACACACACACACACACACACACACACACACACACACACACACACAAACACACACACACACACACATGCAGAAAATGCTCAGCTCGTCGAACTGAGTCGAGTGATATACGACATTCGGCCCTTTTGAGCACTTTTATACCTTCAGTTTTTGCAGTGATTGCTATACCTTTCTAAGAGAAAGGCAAAAACACATTTTGTGCTCTAACATTTTTGTTAGTATTTTCACTTTTAAACAGTCTTTGAATGAATTTCAAAGCTTCTTAAGAGAAACAATTTGCGATGCTGATATTGTGAATACCTCAATTCGATTCAAAGTTTATTATATTTTTCATAAAAAATATACGTTTTTCATTTGTCTGTCATTTCTTTTGGAGCAAACAAAAATAATCTCTAGGTCCCAATTTGAAGGAAACATTTGACTCTATATATGGAGAAATTTTTAAAAATATGGTTTTATTGTTAAATTTGAGTAAATTCAATTTAAAAACATAACAAAAATTTCTACAGTTTTATATAATTTGCATGTAGAAGAACGCAGATCTATTTTCTGGTACTTGATTGTAAAACTAGAAATAGTTATCTTCAATTCGATACAAAGAGATCTAAAATCGATCAACTGGTTCAAAAGTTATGAATTTTTGAAAATAAAATTACATTGAATAAAAGCATTTTTTATGGTCACCCTATTTCTGAATAGGTCACTCAAAGTTTTTATTTGTGCTCAAAATTGCAGGGATGGATCTATGTTGAAAGTAATCGAACCCGTATTTTTTCGTTGGGTCGTTAGAGACACTAGCTCCGAAATAGGGTGACCCTTAAAAATGGTTTGTGGTCAATGTATTTTATTTTTATAAATTCATAACTTTTGAACCAGTTGATCGATTTTCGATCTCTTCGGATCAAACTAAAAGTAATTACTTCTAATTTTGGGAAAAAATAAATCTCTGCGCCCTTTTATGTTTAATATGTATATAAGATTATTGGAAGATTTGTCGAGATTTTGAATTAAACTTACTAAAGTTTACAAAACAACGTATTTTCTAAAATTTCTCCATAAACAGGTATACCGCGGTTTTACGCACAATCTCGTTTTTGAAATGTGCGTAAAATCGAATTGTTCATAAAATCGAATCAAAATTTTTAATTTTTTTTATAGCCCAAAATTAACTTCCGTGATCGGAAATGTGCAAGAAAACAAGTAGGGGTCATCCAATTAGTATGTAACGTTCGAAAGGGGGGTTGACAACTCATAGAAACAATATTAAGGGTCCAAAAAAGAGAGTGACATAGGAGCGGAGTTGAAGAAGGTAATTATTTGCGTTACGTAAATAATAGACGTTCTCTAATGTGCCGTGGGGAACTCACCCAGAACATATGCAAAATGCTTGAAAGGAATTACGTAAAACAATGAAATGGGCGTGTGTGTATGTGAGTATATCCGTGTATGTGTGTTTGCGTGTGTACGTGTGTATGTGTGTGTATGTGCGTATAAGTGCGTGGATGTGCGTATATGTGTGTGTATGTGCATATATGTGTGTATGTATATGCGTTTATGTGTGCGCGTATATTTGTGCGTATATGTGTGTGTATATGTGTGCGTATATGTGTTTGTGTGTGTGTGTGTGTGTGTGTGTGAATCAAATTTTTGTTTTTACCCAGATACTAATGCTAAGGAAGCATTGAAAACAGCTCCTCTATCTTGTAACAGTACACGTTTTATACATAAGTTTTAGTAAATTACTCCAAAAGATATTGTGTGCGTACGACGTCAAATATTTTACGCGTTAGACACGTATACAACCTTGAAAAAGTTCGCTGTTTCGCAAAAGAGGTCTTGTTGTTACTGTCTCCCGGTTTTCGGCAGATTTCTCAGTCTATATGGACGGCCCCTCATTAGTGAACCATGTCTAATATATATAACCTTTCATTACGCACAATTTAATGAAGAAAACATACGAATTTAAAATGTGTTTGAAAAAAGTGTGCGTAAAATCGAGGTAAAATGTGCGTAAAATCGAAGTACGTAAAATCGAGGGTGCGCATAATCGAGGGTGTGTATAATCGAGGTATAACTGTATAGAGTCAAGTGTCTCCTTCAAATCGAGACCAATAGATATTTTTTATTTTTGCCCCAAAAAGAATGACAAACAAATGAAAAACGCATATTTTTTATGAAAAACATCAATAACTTTGAGTAGATTTGAGATATCCACGAATCAGTCAATTGTTTCTCTTAAGAAGCCCTGAAGGTTATTCAAAGACAGTTTTAAGGCGAAAATTGAAACAAAAAAGTAAGAGCACAAAGTGTTTTTTCAAAACAAATCGTTTGTTTTCAAAGATAGAAAAAAAACTTTTTTCTACAAAGTTACTTAAAATTTAACGGAGCTATAACATTGTAAAACAACTTTTTCTTCTATCTACAAAGATAAAAAAGTAATTCTTCGAAATTTGGGTCACCCTAGTTTTTTAGATTTTTTCAATAAGCTCTTTATCATAATCAACAGTTTTTTAGTATAAAGTTTTTCTCCAAAATATTGCTATAGAGCTCTAGACCGAAGTTTCCCTCAAGTTTGGTTTCTGGACCATTGTGCATTCTGCATTGTGCCTGAAACGAAAATAGATATAGTGTGCGATATGTTTAGCTTTATCCTAAACATCAGCAACCACAGTTTCGAAAAAAATCTCATTTGTGATGATACGACCCGGCATAAGCAGAGTGAAATGTACTCGAGGCATGATATCGTTCTACCAGTAGTTGTCCCATGTGTATTGGGCACGCCATAAAAAAACTGGAACTGTGCGTTGAACGGCAGCATATACTGTGCTACGCACGAGAGGCAAAGTGCTACCAATGCATTATTAAATTTTTAAAGGGCATATATGAAACCAACCAACCACCTCCCAGTTGGTCTGGAGGTACGATGCTGGTCTAACAGGCCAGTTGTCGTGGGTTCGAGTCTCGGCTCGGGGTTAGTGTCAGTAGGATCGTCGCACTAGCCCCGCAATTGTCCTGTACACTAAACAGTTGGCTGCGAAGTCTGTGTATAAGAAACAGAATGTCGAGTTCTGAATCGGAATGTAGCACCAAGGCTTTGCTTTGCTTTTATATGAAACCAAATCTTCCACATATGCTTGTGGATTAAGGCAAATACGAAATTTGGTGTGGAGTAGTCGGATCCTTGCATATCAGCCTTCGCTTATTATCCAAACTATAACAGCTCTTCGCTGCGACTAGACTTACGCAATCATTGTCATTTCTGATTTTAAATTACTTTCCGAATCACTTCATTAAATTCATTTCCATGATGTTTTTATCTTCCTATCCGTATGCACGGTTCCTTTCGAACCGAGACTGAATATAAAGTACCAAACTGCTCCTCCATCGCCAAAAAACACCGTGCTCTATTGTCAGAAAGCGGAAAGCACGCTTCTGTGACCGTGGCGCAATTCACGGAAATACTCGAGCCACTTAGATAACGATTAATTCCACCGGTCGCAATGCAAAACCTAGCGGAACAATAGACACGACTTTTAAATCAAAGCTTTCCATTCATGGCGCTCCGTGTCCTTGTCCGGAGGATTGTGAAAATCTAATCGTACAGGTGTGCCAAGCAGCTGCTGGGAGCTCACACCCACCATGAATGCCACCCCCCGGTAAGCTACCGCTTGCAGGTGAAATAATGCCCTCGGGACAGTCGGAAGTACAGGTCGAGAATATATTTCAGCTCAGTTTGGCTGGAGCGGAAGAATGTGGAAAAACGACGAAATCCTTACGAACATGCGGGGCGATAATGATGTCGACATCCTGGCCAGCGATGGTACGAAAAACGGATTTTTTTTTGCTCGTTGAAACATTTGGTACCTGCGGCTGATTCGGTCGTTAAATTTATGAGCCGAGTGAGGGTGCATAAAAAAATTTAGTATCTATCAAAAAACACCAGTTCATGCAGGGCAGAATTAATTACGTCGCGAAGGTTTTGCTTTCCTAGGTTGGTGCGATGCGGCAATGCAACCGCCTGAAAAAGATACAAGAGGCATTCATTAGTGAATGATGGAACAGAATTACGTACTCATATTTGTGCTCTTATTCAATATGACAAAATGAGCTATTCCACGTTTCAATTATACCGTGATTGTTTACGTCGTAAAAATTCAAAGTAAATCTTGTACAAAAAATGGTTTCTTGACATTAAAAGATCGTTCAAGTGAATGTGCTTTCGCAATCCAAAGAAATCATCAAAATGAAAGCAATCGCTAATTTCTTTCAGCCGGTCACCGTGAATAACGATTTCGCTTGCACGGAGCCTTTCAATCACTGTAACTGTATCAAGCACACCACTATCATTGGCCACTGCTGGGGCTCAGTTCTGCTCGGCAAGCTTCCGAACCGGTCGTTATGGGCAAGCATTGCTAGTTATACAACATATCGAAGCCCTACCACATAGTCCAGGAAGACGAAGCTCCCGCCCATAAGCATGCTTTCATCTAGATCTATTATTAAGTCCAATATCGCAGTGTCCCACTATCCAACCGTGCATCAATTCCGTCCGCTACTAGAGCGGTTGGATATTGTTCCTCTCTCTTTCTCTGTCTTGTTGTCTATTGCAACCGGGAGAATGATGGGGACAGAACTGATATGTTACTGTACTGAACTGCAGAAACGATGACTTGATAACATCTCAGGCCACTGAAGCCCAAGCGATTATGGCTCGCTGCTGCTGTTTGACACGTGTTATCGGGAATGAACCGTTTCAACATAGTTGAGCGTCCAAGATCAACTCAAGCGTCATTAAGTCAATGAACCGTTGAAGAATTGGCTGTAATTACTAGCGTTCATATAGTGTAGGGCCACATACTAGCTGACTAGCGACTGACATTGTATTTTATTTTAATGCAGACGTTGAAAGCTTTGAAAAGACGATTTAAATTGAATTCGTTTGCAGAGAAATTTTGCCCCAAATGACGAATCGATATACAATGATACCTCGATATAACGTAACTTTTGTAAATATCTTAAAATTACAGTACACAAAATTACAAAGTTTACATCATTTATTTTTGGGGTGTATAATGTTGTAAATCAATGTTTTTAGTATGTTTTCAAACCGATAAGTACCGTAAAATGAGGTAAAATTGTTATTTTTTTTCAATGTTTCGTCACTGATTAAGATTGTTTACGAATATTTTCTTAAAGGGGCATGAGACAGATTTATTATACTGCTAGGTTAAGGGAAATAAGTTTTTGCGCACCTTTGAGTAATCATCAAGAATTTTGTATCAATGAAAAAATAACTTTTTCGTTCTTCGATATAAAGTAACTCGAAATAACGTAACGAAACAAAAAATAAAGTTGTCTTATATTGAAGATTGACTGTATTCTTTTTGGATGACTTATTTCTTGCTATCTATTGTGTTCCGCAGCCTAAGAAAAAGATCCAAATAACTGTTTCTTATTTTAAAATCAAGTAAACAAACAAGAATGCTATAGAAAACAAACTGGACTGGATTAAACTGGATTTTTCTTTTAATTCATAATCTAGTGTTTTCTACCCTATTTTGTTCATATTTAATCATTTGTCCCTGTGAATATTGTGTTTACATTTTCATTACTCCCCTATTCATTCCCACACCTTTTTTCTATGCAACTAAAAACTCCAAAAAACCGTAACTACTTGAATTTTTTTTAGTCATACTGGAAGTGAAATACAGTGAGGTGACAATTGTAATAATAAGCCGAAAATTACTTCAAAAAACGAAAACGAAAACAGTGTAAGGAAAAAAATAAAAAGAATAATAGTAATATAATAAAACAATAAACATTTAGAAAGAAGCAGGTAGATTGCCACAGAAATGTTAAAAATGAAAGAGTAATCAGTGAAAATATAGAGTAAAAAAAAAAAACGTAAACAATAAGAAAAGCACAAGAAAACAATAAAAGACTCACACTCTGCGAATGTATACCAACAAGCCAATTTTTGAACTCCTCTTATCAGTAATGTGAATGTTTCTCCTCGGTTACATAATATTTGATCCTTCCAAAAACGAACAGTCAAATTTCATGTGTTTGACAAGCTGTAAATAGTGTTATGCACAATTTAAGTAAAATTAACAGAAATAACAAGATGACCAGAAGTGCATCCTGAGTAAAAACTTGTCTTACATAATTTCATTCTGAAAATTTTGGAATAATGTCAAGTTTTAACAAAAAATTAAATTTCAAGCGAACATTTAATTTTTTTTTTGGATTAACATAAAATTTAATGTACTAAATTTTAATTTTTTAAACCAAAATTTGAAATAATTCATTTAATCGTTTTGTAGAAGAATTACTTCCATTCTACTAAAACGCTTAATAGAGAATTCATTCGAAAAAGGTTGCATTTAGGAAGGGATCAGTTAATTGTAAGCTTTTTGATTTAGATTTTTTCTTGTGTTAAAACACAAATATTTTGGAAAAGCTTCACATTTATTTTTTTTTTTCAAAATTAGCCTTAAATAAACAAAGTCGTCCTTTATTTTCCTGTTCTGGACTTGCTGCCAGAAATTTTGCTACAACTTCAAGATTCTTAAAAAAAATTCAACACGAGGGGCCCCCCTAGTCCTGGGCCAGACGTGAAGACATAATAGAGACCTTTTTTGCCTTTCTCCTAGAAAGGTATAGCAATCACTGAAAAAACCAAAGGTATAAAAGTGCTCCAAAGGGTCGAATCTCGTATATCAATCGACTTAGTTCGACGAGCTGAGCATTTTCTGTATGTTTGTGTGTGTGTGTATGTGTGTGTGTGTGTGTGTGTGTGTGTGTGTGTTTGTGTATGTATGTAACGGTCTCCCAATCTCACTCGATTTCCTCAGAGATGGCTGACCGATTTTCATAAAACTAATTTCAAATGAAAGGTCTAGTTGCCCCATAAGACCCTATTGAATTTTATTGTAATCGGATTTTTGGTTTCGAGGTTATGTATCAAAATATGAAAATCACAAAACTTCATTATCTCAGAAACTACAAAACCGATGTGTACAAAATTGGTATCAAAAAAACAGGCTTGTTTTTTGAACCATTTGTGGAATAATTTCATAATGATTGGACATGTAGTTCAAAAGTTATGCAAAGAAACGTGTTTCAAAAACTGTTTAAACTCACTCACTTTTCTCAGAGATGGCTGGACCGATTTTCACAAAATTAGTGTCATATGGAAGGTCTTGCTTCCCCATAAGACCCTATTGAATTTTATTGTTATTGGACTTTAACTTTGTTCGTTATGTATAATAATGTGAAATCAGGCTATGACAAGAAACATGTTTCTAAGACTGTTTGAGCTCACCCACTTTTCTCAGAGATGGATGGACCGATTTTCACAAAATAAGTTGCAATAGAAAGGTCTAGTTGCCTGATAAAACCATTTTGAATTTTATTATAATCGGACTGTAACTTTGTCTGTTATGTATCAAAATGTAAAAGTAATGAAACTCCATTATCTCAGAAACTACACAACCGATTTGAACAAAATAGGTATCAAATAAACGGGCTGTCTTTAAAACCCCTAAATAACGAATTTTATGATGGTTGAATATGTAGTTCGAAGGTTATGAAAAGAAACGTGTTCAGAAAACTTCATCAAATTCACTCGTTTTGCCAAAGATGGCATCACTGATTTCAACAATCTTAGTTTTAAATTGAAGGTTTAGTTGCTTTAAGACAAGTTGACAAAATCGAAAAAAATGCTGCTCTAAAGCTCATAATAGTTGCCCTAGAAAGAAAAAAAATTACAGGAGAAGCTATAATTTTTCATTTTTTATTAGTTTGACCTTCGGGGCAACACTTGTGTTGACCAGTGTGATCGGACTATTATTTTATTCATTATGTGTTAAATTGTAAAATATTGAAAATCTCTTCTTTCAAAAGTTACACGACTTATTTAAAGAAAACAGGTGTCGCAAATTCAGATTTCAAAATGAAGTATGAAGTGTATTCCTGGTCTCTGAGGATCATCCCGGGTAATGAAAAACTCACATTGGGTAATGTTTGTTCCTTTCTGGCCTCAGGGTATCATACCGCTTCCCCAAATCGTATTGGATGATATTTGTCATTTTAGGCTGTTGATCGGAAACTGTCGCCATATTCGCCATAGAAATACCCAGATTAGGCAGTTCGGCAATTTCATGATGGATTTTATGATTTTATGATCATCAGGCTACCAGAAGTGGTCATCTAGATTAAAAATGGGGTTTGAGGTCGGATTCTGGCCACTGGGTATAATCCAGGTTTCAAGAACCCATATTGATTGGTATTTGCCCATTCATTGGCTGCCCCTCATAAACGATCAGTAATATCAATTGCGTTAAAGAATTTTATTTTCACTGATGAGATCATTTAAAAATTATGTATAAGGAACAACATTTAATTATACATTATATGAAATCTACTGACTGAAGTTGACATAAACAATCTAAATATTTATACGCAGTATATGAGTACAAATCGATTACACCACAATCAAAACAAAATCGCATCATATATTTGAAGGAATTTAATGCTATTTGCATGTATATGTGTTAATATATGTTCATATGTGTAAGAATGTTATATTTTAAATGTTCGGTATAGTTGTGCTGTTGGCTACCAAAAAATTGTTGTTTAGAATGAATAACAAATCCAGCAGAAATTATCAAAGTGTGTTTTTTAAGTGTTGGAGTAAATCTATTTTAACAAATTATATGTTTGAAGAAGAAAGGCTGGGTCTCATCGCTAGGTGGATTAATTTAGGTTTTTTTTTGTTCATCACCTTTCAGCGAAGGGTAGAGTCATTTAAAAATTTAAAATTTCTTACTTCTAATTTTTATCAGAAAAGAGGGTTTCGCGAAAATATCTGCCACTTAAATCCGGCCCTGGATGCACACCTCTTTTGCACCCACAAAGCTTCATTCATTTTCAGGTCGTTGAAAGCAAGGTTGCTACAAGGCTTTCCGCGCAAATCCGCAAAACCGCATAAGCCACGCCGACTGTAACAACCCTGAAACTGAGATCAAATTTCGAAAAGCGGGTTGAGTTTTTATTTTGAAATTAAATGGCCATTCATCTATGATGTTATCAGCTTTAAAATATTCGAAAAAAAATATTTTCATAGAAGTCTGATCCTATTTGAAGAGTATCAGTATCATTCAGTGAGAATGACTCATCCATAGATAACGAATCAACCATAGATAACGGGTCATCCATAGATCATTACAAACAACAATAAATTAAATATCTGCTGTGCAAAATTCTTCGAAATAGAATAAAAATGCGTGTTTTATTGTTTTATTTCTTCATGAGTATTAAAGAGCTATGAATTTTCCAAAAACAAATAAAAAAAATAAAGCCAGAACGGTTTGTTTGAAGTTGTAGTTAATACTTTTGATCTTCCAAAAAATACATTTTGAAAAATACATGTAAAAAGTGGACATATATAGAGATCAACCGGCGCACTGCACAGTATTGCTGAACATGTCCGGGCATGTTAGAATTATTATCCAGATCTGTTGTGCTGCTTTTTTTTGTATGGACTTCCTCACTGCGACCAGATCGTTGATCTATTGTAAGATATGCCCGGGTGTCTGCTGTATCCTGCACTGCTATTATTAGCAATACTGCTATTGAGAAGTGGCATGCTTATTTTTATTTTATCAGTGCTTGTGTGTAAGTGGTTTTACCCTTCCTTTTATGTGCTCACTGTTCTACTATACCGTGCCTCGTTCCTCCTGCCAAATATCACCAATTTCAATCCCCAGGAGAAGTTTCGTCGTGCGTCCTTCTGGCCAGTTTTATCAATTAGAGGGACTTATTTTTGATAAGAGGAAGCCACGCAAAGGTATTATAAATTTCAGCGTAAAGGAAGGGTAAGTGGTGGGGGAGCCTTAGAATAAACCCATGCATAAGTCCTTTTTTACATCGAATGGGCTGATTCTACTAAGATTCGAACCAACGCACACTGTTTCGAAAGCTGCGAAAACGTGATCGAAATTATTTTGATCCAAAAACATTGATTCTAGAGCCGTGACGTCTTCAGCAAAGTTGTTCCATTAATCATTCTCCATGTTATAGAACAATTCCATGATTTATCTACTCAACAGTGAGAAACGAGTTTTACTTTTCTCATTTCGGAATATAAAAATCCAGCAATGTTGTAGCCAATTTTAAAAGAAACAAATTTGTTGAAGACATCATACTTCTATCTATTTATTTAAATGGACTTTTGTGGAGTTTTCTATAGATTGCTATAAAAATCGTTTTTTGCTGTTTAACTTTTTATAGTGATTTTCTACAATTTTCGAATGCACTACAAAACTATTTGCTACAATAAAGCAAACAATATCTCCGAAAAAAGTTTATTTTTATCTCACATATATTATTGGTTGTTGACGATTTTTACTAGAAAAATGCGCTAATTTACACTAATTACTCTTAACTCAAAAAATAATGATTTTGGAGCAATAATGTCTTCAGTAAAGTTGTTCTATTAATTATTCTCCATTTTGTAAAAGTTATAATTTTGTGATTAATCTACCTAAAAGTGAGAAATGAGTTTTATTTTTCTCATTTTTGCATATAAAAATACACTTTGCTGAGTAAAGTTTTAGCACATTTTGTAAGAAACAACTTTGTCGAAGGCACTATATATGTATTTGCTAATTTAAATGAACTGTTGTGAAGTTTTCTCTAGAATGCCTCTTGAACTTTTTTTTTCAATATAACTTTTTATAGTGATTTTCTAAAATTTTTCAATGTTCTACAATGTTGTTAACTACAATAAAACACACAAGTTCACCGAAGAAAGTTTATTTTTATCTCTCAAGTTTATTTAGTTATTAAAGATTTTTATTAAAATAATGCAATTATTTATTTACAAATATCTGCACAAGAGACAGCGAGAGATAAATACCTTTATCTGGACTAATTGACGTTTTCCTTATACTTAAATATAGAAAAGGTTTAATTTGCAGATATTTTCAGATTTTAAAGATATCTGTTAGTAAATTAGTGCATTGTTTAAATAAAAATCGTCAATAACCGATGAAATATGAGAGATAAAAATGAACTTTCTTGGATAAAATTGTGTGTTTTGTGATAGTAAACAACAATGTAGAACATTGCAAAATTGTAGAAAATCACCACTAAATGTTATATTGAAAAAAATATTTTTAGTGGCCATATGTAGAAACCTCCACAAAAGTGCATTGAAAAAAGCAGATAGAAGTATTGTACCTTTGAGAATGTTTGTTTTTTATAAAATGTGCAACAATTTTGCCGAACGAAGTGAATTTTTTTACGCAAAAATGAAAAAAAAAAATTCGCTTCTCACTGTTAAGTGGATTAATCACAAAATTGCAACTTCTATAAAGTGGAGAATAATTAATGTATCAACTTTCCTGGAGGCATTATGGCTCTAAAATCTAGTTTTTTGGGTCAAAATAATTTCGATCACGTTTTTGCAGCTTTGGAAACAGTGTGCAACGACCATTCGATTGACAAAGCGGACCCTGTAACCTTGCGGCTTCGTAGCTCCTCATGTTAGAATTATTATCCAGAACTGTTGCGTTGTGTTTGCTTTTCGCGGTAGCGTTCTTCATTGTCTTGTTTATTTGCGGTTAACAACAAGAAAACTTGAGTTATCCCGTGTCATCGGTAAGTTGTAATCCAACAAGATACTAAACCAAACAAACTTGTCACTATTGTGAAAATAGAACCACAGCATTTTTTAATGCTCCAGATCATCATATTTTCTTTGTCACAGCGATAACCTGTACACAAAAAAAGTGTACAATTGAGTTCTTGCTTTTCTTTGTGTCCATGACTCAACCCCTGACGGGGCAGCTATCGAAAATGTTTGATTTTTTTGCCATTAGTTTACGATTTTTTTTTGCGGTACACCCATGGCAAATTCAACTTTCAGTAGTCACATACAAAAGCTCTGCAGCGCGGCGAGATGACGGTTGACTCTTACTAGAAACTGGCTCGACCCGCAGCCGGCAGGGCAGTAGCTGATTTTATCGTAGCAGCAAGACTGAGGCTGAGCAGGCGACTCATTCGATCGCAGTGTTTCACAGGAGATGGACGAACCAGCGCACCGCACAGCATTGCTGAACATGTCCGGACATGTAAGTAATATTGTCCAGATCTGTCGCGTCGCGTTTGCTTTCAGCAGTAGCGTTCTTTATTACCTTATTTGCTTTCATGTGTAGGGTGTGCGAAGAACAACAAAAGAGCAGGAACCATCCCGTGACATTTTCACTCGACAAACAATTTTCAATCTGAGAGTTTCCACATGAATCTCGTTCTGGGCTCCAATTTCAAATAGTTTTGTTTAGTTTGCTATTTGCTGAAAAAGGAAAATCGTCACAGGTTCGAGTCTCGGTTCGGGAGGGACTGTTTGTGTCAGTAGGATCGTAGCGCTAGCCCCGCAATTGTTCTGTACACTTAACAGTTGGCTGCGAGGTCTGTGTATAATAAACGGAACGGAACCAAGGCTTTGCGTTGCTCTTACTCATGTTACAATTTCGTTTACTATTTGTTTTAATGGAATCTGAAAATACCATAGTCCAACACTTTTATTATTGACAATATCGCTACAGAGAGTAAATGACTTGATTTTTATAATTATTGTAGAATTCAACGTGAAGGAAGGGCTAAGGCGGAGAGTAGCCTAAGAATAAACCCACGGCCACCCGCTGTCAAAGCGGACTCAGAAACCTTGCGGCTACGAAGTTCCCTCTCTGGTCGTGTCTTGGATATACCCCCTTCACGATCAAGGCGCGCTGTTTGGGTTTTAAAGTTGTCTATAATCATTTTATTTTTGGATGAGCCTTTTTTTAAAATTAGTCGTGAGTCATAAAAAAAAAAATAATGGAACAAAATTTTTAGTCCATAGAAACATCTGTGTAAATTTTTACCCAGACCAAAAATTGTTGCCTTATATCACTCATACAACTATACTTGTGGTCTAACTCGTTTCTTTTGATCAATTTAGAACTTTCTTTACTTTTTTTATCCATCATTTTAAAATTAGTTTCTCTTACGTTTGCTATAAATATTAGAGTGTTTCGAAATGATAAGGTATTCATAAGAATAAAAAAAATAAAAATTTTGGGAGGAAGAAAAATTTAAAAAAAAAACAGGGGATTTTTTGAATTAAAATTTTATTATTTTTTTCGTGGATTTTTGAATATTTTGGCTATAAGGAAACATTTGTGAAATTGTTCTTAACATAAATGTTGGATAAATTAGGTAAATAATCTTAACTGCAATATCCTTCACATCCGACGTTTCGGCCGTTGCTTGCGGCCTTTTTCGGAGAAATTCCAAAATAAATTAATTCATTGGACACACATTCTACAAAATTTCTGGTACATGTTTACTTACAAATATAACGGTTTTCATTTAAAGCAGGAGCTGTGCGGGTAATGTTATCTATGCCAAATTGTGCTATTAAATTTGGGACTGTCGGGACAGGGAATCATGTAAAATGTTCTTATTTACAGATACTGTAAAACCAAAATCCAAAACTAAAATAACCAATCGTCATCACGAAAAAACTAAATTGCCAATGTATTGATTAAGCTTGAAAAAAAAATTATAAGAAAAATAACACATTTTACATATTATGTCGTATGAGATACTTTCCCAAATATTCATGGAACATTCGCCGATCATAAAACGCTATTGGTGGGTTTTGCAAAAAAATTTCAGGCCCTCTTTTTTATTTGAAACTCAAGGATTCAATATAAATGCAAAAATCATAATACAAATTGTGTTTCGAGACCCAGGAGACGCTATCGCTTGATATATGTTGGATTCCTCAGGATATTTTACATGAAATATTAAATTTTCACGGAGTTACATTGTTTTACTTTGGAAATAGAATTTTGTATTTCTCCAATATCCATCATGACCACCATGCGTCTTCATTGAAAAAAGCTCCCTCAATGCAAATATATCAAAAGATAGGGCCTTCTGGGTCTTGAACCTTCCTAAGAGATAAACGGTTGGTTGCCGAATAAAGGGTAGAAACCCTTCGTACAGTTCAGCAGCTGATCAGTTTAACGTTGAACAATCCTTTTTGTTCCTTGGATAGCTGACTTTCAAAAATAACCTTTTGAAGCATAGTACCTAATGAAATAACCGCATTTAAAAGCATTCCGAATGTTCCTTTTTATTTCAAGTTTTTTGGATATAAAACCCTAACTCTACCCTCCGTTGACCTCCAGTAAGAAGTGAAAGCGAACATAGCTGATTCAAATACCGAGGTATCGTAACCTGTTCCCAAGAGTAGTATAACTCAATTATCACTATCGTAAAAAGATTAGAAGTTATTACCTAAAGTAATCATTTTCAACTGGCCTTAGCTGAAGAATATGCATAATTAATTAATTTCTCCAGGCCAGCACGAATTTATTTTATGCTTTGCAGGTCTAGCTTGGCAATATTTTTAATTATGTCCTACCGGGTTTACCTCTCGTGCTATGGTTGCAAGCATGATTCTTGAGCTGTGTTCCGGTGTTCTAGTTTCTCAATATGAAAACTTCCCTAGAGCAAGAAAATTTCCTGTTTGTTGTTCCTGATTCGGTGTTTTCACTATTAGTAAACCAGCAAATTTGAATTATTATTAGATGGAACGATGGATAATCCCAGCGAAGATTTACGCATTCATCACCAATCGAATTATTCTACTCAATTGAAAAAATCATGGAATCGTCGGTCAAGCTTAACAGCTTGTCAGCAAATCATTGCATCAAATCGGTACTACCATTTCTCCCACGCGGTAAGCGAAAATCATTGATGTGGTTAGTAAATTACTGCGGTTTCGCGCAGCATGTGTGGCCGACATCAGTTTCATTGAAAAATTTATCAGAGGCCTCACAGTAATGCGCGCCGGCCAGCCGATAAATGTTCGAGCTACCGGGAATTATTTATCCCAATACCACTGGCCTGGCCACAGCACACAGCCGCTGCTGCAGAAACTCCAGTATGGCGGCTTTAAAAATCAGTAGAATTGCATTCCAGGATTTCCTGACAGCGTCAGATCACATGACGCTAACCGTAATTTGCCGGATAGTGAGAAAAGCGGACAGCTACTAACTGGCGATTACAATCTGCCAGCTTTTCGAATGTTTCCTAGAACTATCGAGATCTCTGCAAGTAGATCTTTAATCTAAAATAGGAGATTTGTTCCATGCGCATACTAGAAAACCGAAGCAATGACCTTCTTAGCGGGTGAAATCATTTGCGTCTTCTCTAAAGAAGGCTGTTTTTGATTGATTGTTTTGTCTCGGATATTTAGTAGTGGACCGAAGTTTTGCTTATAGTTATAAACAAAAGCGTCTTCAAACTTTAGTTTTCTGTTGTTGGTTTTCAGAAAAGGTTTTCAAATAAAAAAGTGACACTACCCTCGTACGTGTGCTTATGTTTTACGTGATATATATTCGGATATAATTTTTATTACTGTTAGCGGTGAGTAAAAATTTTTCCACAAAATTGTCGAGAAAACCATCCAGATTTTTTGCTACATAAAAACGCAGATTTACTGGCGGCACACAATTTGGCAGTGCCAAAAGGAACACGTGAGTAGCCTAATCTTGTGTGAATGAGCAATAAGCGAATTAGGTTTGCCACGTGCACCGAATCATAACATAACGGGCAAGGATAAATTCGTAAGCAATACACACACGTTGAGTGCAGTTATTTACAGCTTCCTCCTATCACTGACTTACACGTCTTGCTCAGGGCAGTTCCTAGAAAAAAAGGCCACGGTTGTTAGCTGCAAGGTAACCTTTCTGTATCTCATTCAATTTGTTGAAGCTACGTTGTTAATATTAATAATTCAATCATCTTGTGGCCCCCGTGAGTATCGTGACAAGTAAATCTACACTCTATGATGGTAATGAATCGTGAGTGGCAAACAAAAAAGGATTCGTTGAACTATTATTATTAATGGTCAGAGTGGGTTCCCGTTCTGTTTTCTTGAAAGGGTCGCTTTCATGATTGAGTGACATTACGAGGGTATGAAAAATGTGATGAATGGATACGCTACCTACTGACATGCGTAAATATATGGCTTACAGGTAGCATTAGCATTAATCTACCGTATAACTGAACTCATCCATTTCCAACTTTACGTTGTAAAACGTAAACGATGCACGTTCTAATTGACAATATTAATTATTTTTATTTTTTTCTTTGCAGGTATGTACGCAACACATTGCATGTCACAGCAATTTTTTTCGTTGACGAACGATTTATCCGGAACGAGTAATTCCTGATCGCAGTGCAATTGAACACGATGAAAATTATGCTAGAAGTGCGCTCAGGTATGACTACATTTTGTTCCGCTAGTATGGTTCGCAGAATGTGCCAACCTATCAGCGGATACGAATCAATACAGTTATCCGGTAGAGCGGGAGGCGGAAGCGTACAGCATTCAACCAGATATGCGCCAGGCTCCGCGCAAATGAAAATGCCTACTTCTGGTTCCGATGGGCGTTATTGTTTTCGAAACAACATCTGTGTCCGAAAATGGGCCATACCCGCGGGGTACAACATAAACTAGAGTACAACAAATTCCTGCCAGAAAATTAGCACTTCAATTGTTGAATTTTTGTTGTTGTTAGCAAAAAAGTAAATTCGGACTGTAAACTGGAATAGAGAAATATATAATACAAAAAGGAGTTAGATATAGTCAAACCTGTCTGCTTGTTAAGTCAATCATCGTCGTGTGGGAGTGATTAAAAACAACTTAAGTTTCAGTTGCCAAAAACAGGTTCTTTATAGAACTATAAAAAGAGTTGAAAATTTTCAAGGTACGAATAATATTATTCCATTGCGAATAAGTTGGATTCATGATTTTCTTCTTCCTACTTTCACGGCCGGTTCAATATCCGAAGTATTTTTTTCTATGCAATTCTGTTATCTGTGAGACCACGCCTGTTTGTATAACTCCTCCCCAAAACCCCATATGAAAGATAGCATGCCGAAAAAAAATCTTTATTTTCTTTCCGAGGTAAACAACAAGATTTGAACCAAGGATGTTACGGATGTGGTTTTTTAGACATCTGCAAATGCGGTTGCGGATACGGATATGTGATTACGGATGTAGATGCGGACGTCAATTTTCATGCGGATGTTCCGCATTCATAGATACCGATGCGGATATCCGTAGCATCCCCTGTGTTTTATTTTGCTTATTTCGCATGATCATGTCCCTCCCCAGTGCAAAAGTTTTTTAAGCGAGCGAAAATACACCAAGGCAAATTTTTCTACAAAATTTAATGAAGTGATATTTCTTCTCAACATCCGCATGGTATGATGTGGATGCGGATGGCACTTTTCATGCAGATGTTTCGCATTTTCAGATGCAGATGCGGATCTCCGCACCATCCCTAGTTTGCACTAATTGAATTATTAATGGAGAGTATTTTGAGAAATCGAAGATTATAAATCACACAAATAAAACACTTGTTTCATGTCAATTTGTTATTATGTCATCAACTGTAATTTATAAGAACAAGAAAAAAAAACAAAATTTGTGAAGCAAACGTTGATCACTGACTTGCTAAGTACTGCAACTTTCTAAGTAGTTGGATTATCGAGATGAATTTCCGAACAACTTTGCTGAAGACCACAACTTTCTAAATGGATGAATTCACGAGATAATTCCTAACTAAACTATGAACCCATCGAAAGACCTTCGACATTTTAAGCTACTTTCTTGTAAATAGTAGTTTTCTCAGTGGTTCGATTCGCAAGATAGAGTTTCAAAATACTCGGAATTACATGCTCACTAGCGCCGACCACTGGCGTTTATACTCCTGAACAACTTTTCTGAAGACCACATCTCTTGAGGTTTTTGAAAACCCAAGACAGATTTACAAGATTCTTCTTTATCGACCTTATCATAGTCTCAAGAGAATTATTGAAAAATAGGTATAACATGCTATAGGTAAATTAAATTTCCGAAGGGGCAAATAGGAGTTTTTCAATCTGCAGAGAAGTTATCGTGTAGCCTGAGAATTAACCCATACTAGAAGTCCTTTTAAATCGAATGGTCTTATTCTACTAGGATTTGTCAGCTTATCAAAGGTGGTGCGAGTTTCGGTGGAATAAAAAGGAAAATTATGTTCATTCATATCTTTAGCATTACAAGTTTCTAAGAATGGTAATCACTTTTTTTCGTTTCAAATAATTAAAAATTTTGCCCTATACACTGTTTCCGAAGCAGCAAAAAGGTGATCAAAATTATGTTGACCCAAGAAATTCGATTTTATAGTTCTAGTGTTTTCAGCAAAGTTCTTCCATTACCAAATTATTCTTCATTTTATAGAAATTACAATCTTGTGATTAATTCACCGGAAATAGAGAAATGGATTTTACTTTTCTCATTTTTGCACTAAAAACCCACTTTGTTCGGCAACGTAACGATACATTTTATAAGAAACAACTTTACCGAAGATGGAAGTTTCTCATAGCATGTTTTTCATCATAACTTTTCATAGGTATAACTGTATCAAATGTTTTAATGTTGTTTGCTATAACGAAAAACAAAATTTCACCGAAGAAAATGTACTACGATCCCTTGTATTTATTTAGTCATTCAAGATTTTGATATTGCACCAATGTACTAAGAGACATCAAACCATTTCTATAACTAATGCAATATAAGACATAGAAATACACGCACTCCAGTGAAATTGTGTGTTTTGTTATATCAAATAACGTTGCCTGTTGTAGGATAAGTACAACGATACACCGTGCCCTAGTGCTGAGTCGAGAAAATTGCCAGCTCGAAAAGATCCTCGCCCTCATCGGGGATCGAACCCGACATCACAACCGTGTGGGAGAGCTATCCGACCGACATCGCTAACCACAGAACCACGGGGACCACTACTTTGCCGAACAAAGTGGATTTTTATTTGCAAAACGGGAAACAAATTTTGTTTCTCTGCTATAACATAACACATAATTTCACCGAAGAAAGTGTATTTCGATCCCTTGTATTTATTTAGTTATTCAAGATTTTGATTAAAATATTGCACTAATTTACTAGAAGACATCAAACAATTTCTATAACTAATGAAATATAAGAGATAAAGATACACTTACTTCGGTGAAATTGTGTGTTTTGTAATATCGAGTGACGTTGCAAAATATTGAAAATTGTAGAAAATTATTATAAAAAGTTATATTGAAAAAATTGATTGCAAGAGGCGTTCTAGAGAAAACTCCACAAAAGCCTGTTTAAATAGGCTGATAAAAATATAACGTCTTTGGTGAAGTTATTTATTTTAAAATATGCCTTGGCCGAACAACAAAACAATATCGCACGCTAGCCTGAAGGGCTAATAGCGGTCTCGATCAACTAGATTAGTTAAGAGAATTCGTTATCGATATTGATTTTGGCACATTTTACATGTTGTAGGATAAGTACAACGATACACCGTGCCTCAGTGCGGAGTCGAGAAAATTTCCAGCTCAAAAATATCCTCAACCTGATCGGGAATCGAACCCGACATCACAACCGTGTGGAAGAGCTAACCGACCAACATCGCTAACCACAGAACCACGGGGACCACAACTTTGCAAAAATGGGAAACAAATTTCGTTTCTCACTTTTAAGCGGGTTACTCACAAAATTGTAACCTCTATAAAATGTGAGTAAAAGGATAAAATTTGCTGAAGAACCAGCTCCAGAATCAATTTTTTGGGTCGAAATAATTTCGATCACGTTTTTGTAGCTTTGGAAACAGTATGCACTTCAATGGTTTTCAACGAGGTTTTTGCGGCACCTCAAAAGTTTTGGCATAGTACTACGTCTCTAAACATGTTCCGCAACAGGGGTGTCAAATGAAAATCTAAAAACGCAATTTGCTCCTTTTCAAATGCTCATCACTCGGTTAAAACATTTTATCCACGCATCCGTCCGAATGCAGAAAATTACAATTTGATTATGCAAACTATTGTTATATCGAGAATTGTCGAGCCTTGTTGAAACACAGATTTTGATCAATCAGAGCTGAGTCGCTTGCCCTAGCACGGTCGATAGAATATTATACCTAACCAATCGAGAACGCAATCTTCAGGCTATATGAGAGTCTATATAAAGTGTCTTGCTTTGCCAAGGATTTGGTTAAGCACGAAACCCCTGTAAGTGCAACAAAAAATTACGTCCGCACTGATTATGGTGGAAGCAAGGAATAGTTTTATTTACCAAATAAAGAATAAAAATAATTTTATTCATCGAGAAGAACCAGGGAGAAACAATTCTCCTGTCCGATTCTTCTCATTGTTTTTGTCTAACCCCTAACGTTCCTAATAACTTAGCTATGTACTTTGTTATTCTCTCAATCTTCTCCTCCCACTCATGAAGTAAGCCATCTAGAAAAGAAACTTGCTTTTTGATATTTTTTGCAATAAATGTATCCTCGCATGTAGGCTCCGTGAAGGGGCTAGTAGGTCTCTATTTGTCGCTCCTTGCTTTGAGACGGATTGCGGGAGATATAGAGGGGCGTCTGACCTACAAAGGTTCTCTTCAGCTGGTGGTAGAATCGTCTTGATACTCCTTCTATCGTAACGTGCACGTACCGTTACGTGCCGTACGTGTTTTTCGTCAAATGATCATCCCTTGTGTACTCTTTCTCTTGTCGGTTATGGACTTTGTTTGCTATTGAACTTCAGTGAATCAACTGCATATATGTTGATAAGTATTGCAACAAACAACTAGCTCTGGGGTTACATGGACCCTAGGGTCGGTTTTCCACCGCTTTTTGAGGAGTACTTACGACCAATAACTCACTAGATACACATGTAAGACATACAAGGCTCAGTGCAAATAAATCATACAAAACAAATCATTTTCATTTACTTATATTTAAACAAATTTTTCATGGAAATAGTGGTACGTTGCGGCCGTCAGGAACTAAAACCGGAAGAGGACCTACTAAACCGGACCTCTTCGGGCCTTCTCCTCCAGAACGTCCGTTTCCAACCGTCGAAAACGTGTTACGCGACGATAGCGTGACTCGCTCTTCACCAGCACTTCCGCCAGGAACAGTATGACTCTTCCAACTTCGTACGCCTTTATTCTTCGACGTTCAGCAGCCGGCCGAAATCCTCTCGGCTCCGATCGCCTTTTGGTGCCGTTTCACGTGGCGTTAATGGTAAATTACGCCCCACAAATCAAATCCAGCGGCACGTGGAACAAATCGTCCCCGGGTTGGGAACTTCCCTTGTAGCCCAGCGGTCCTGTGGATCCCTTTGTAATCCAGCGGTTCTCTCAGCTTATAGGGACACACACGTCGCGTTTTTTGATCGGAACTCGATTGTTTGGATTGCTTATAATCTCGATTTCGACATCCAAGCGGAGCAGGTAACAACGATCCGCACTCTACTGAGGTCAACTTCCAACTGCTCGTTCGGGTTTCTTCACCCTTCTTCCAACCTCTCTTTCTCTCCCTCCCTCTTCACCATGAACTGAAATTGCTCCGAGTTGTTAGTGATATCATTTTTCAGGGTTGGGTATTTTTAATGCGGTTCTTTGCCGTCTATGGTCTGTACAATATTTTTGTTTTTTTTTTTCGACTTCATGCAGTCTTTGACAAATATTTTTAGGGGTGACTATTTGAGATATTGATACTTCTTGGATAATTATAACTTACTAGCTGACCCGGCAAACTTCGTCTCGCCCATTTTTGTGTTCAATTTAATAATTTTAAACATTCCAAATTCATTGATTCCTTGCGATTTGTTCATAGTATGCAAATGCACGACGAATCGGCCATAGGAAGTCAGAAGGCAAATCGTTTAAAATAATTGACTTTATCGGAATGACAACATCCTCGCCTTTTGACTTCTGTACATTACCTCCATTCTGAAAATATTCATATTGAGTGGTATTCGATCATTTTCAGCTGTTTTTCTGGCATCAATCTGATTCCGGAAATACCCATATTGGGTGGCCTTCAGTAATTTTGTTGTTTTCCAGAAACTGAAAGTGGTAATCTTTGAATTCAAAATAGTGTCCAGGGTCAATGCTTGGGGTCTATGCATCACCTCTATTACGGAAATATCCATATTAAGTAATATTCGGTCTTTTTCGGCGGTTTTCATAAACCGGAAGTCGCCATCTTGGATATCAAAATGGCATTGAGACAATTTCTGGCCCCTTCGGGTGTTTTCCAGAAACCGGAAGTCGCCATCTTGAATTTCAACATGGCATTTGAAGAAAATTTCTAGCCTCTGAACGTCATTCTGGTTAAAGAAACACCCATATTGGTTTCTTATTTGGTCATTTTTGGCAGTTTTCCAGACACCGGAAATCGCTATCTTAGAATTCAAAATGGTATCTGTGATCGATTTTCAGCTTATATGGTGCACAGATTCCGATTCCGGAAATACCCATATTAGAAACCAGAAATTTCCATCTTGAAATTTAAAAATGGCGTCTGGAGTCGAGTTTTGACTCCTGTGCAGCGACCCGATCATTATAGGCTGTTTTCCAGAAAACCTGGTTGAAATATCTGTTTAATTTGTATGGGAGACCTGCCTCCCCTTCCAGAATACGGTGGGGTATCGAACCACCACAGACATTTATGTTTGATTTGTATAAGAGCCCTACCATCCAGAAGAGGAAGGGGTGTTGAACCATCATGGACATATTTGTTACATCTAAAAACATTCACATACCAAATTTGGTTGTATTTGCTTGATTGGTTCTCGAGCTGAGCGAAAATTGTGTTTCATTTGTACGGGACCCCTCCGTTATAGAAGAGGGAAGAGTTTTGAACCAATATGGACATATTTGTTACCCCTAAAGACATCCATATGCCAAATTTGGTTCCATTTGCTTGGTCAGTTTCCGATATGTGCAGAAATTTGTGTTTCATTTGTATGGGACCCCTCTCCTAGATTAGGGAGGGGTCTCGAACTATCTTAGTCACCTTTCTCGGCCCATAAAACCCTTATATACAAAATTTCACGCCGATAAGTTCAGTAGTTTTCAAGCCTTTATGGATCAGACAGACAGACAGACAGAGCTGCGTTTTTATATGTTTAGATAGTTGAACCGATCACCGTGACGGTAGCCACCATTTAAGCGTGATTCTATTTGTATTTAATTTTCGGTGGTAGCTTTTAAAGGATAATTTCAAAATAACTGTCGAGAGTCATCTATTTTAAATTGCTGTCATATTATTGTTGTTCATTGCGCCTTCTGCGATCTCATTTCTTCGTTGTATGGAAATTCTATTTTCGTGAATTTTACCATTTTTCTTTGAATTTTCCTAGTTTTCTCGCCGTAACATTTTGCTTTGGACAAACACGAACACAACAAAACCAAGCCAGCTCAAATCAGACGCTCCGTTGTAAAGTTATGGGCGGTCGCACATATATGTAACTTTATTTTATATATAAGATTTTCTAACTTATTTCTAAACAGTAATTTTTAATCTACACAAACAAAAATAAACTTTTAAACAATTGCAATATTCTACAAAACTAACAAACGTAGAACATGCATATGTACATAGTTCAGATAATTGTTCCGACATCGTCGGTAACAATATGTGCTCGCACTCGATCAACTAAACAGTTTTTTTTTGGTAGGGTAGACTTAAGCTTAGTTTGGTGAATAAAATATAATTATTAAACCACGAAAATCGGTGCAGACGTAATTTTTTCTTCGCTTACATGAGTTCAGTGCTTATCACAAATCCCTGGCAAAGTAAGACGTTTTGCATTGTGGTGTCAGAAGTGGGATATATCAAATAAACTGGTGGAAATGAAATGTAATGGTTTTATCTAATGCTGAGGCCGGTTCATCTGGTTTCGGTTCAAACATCATATCAAATATCAATCGCTTGGTGGATAGTAGGACGCATCCTGCTATCTGCTTCTATCCGAGTCTAACAGAGTATTATCCCCCAACCACACAGCTGCAATATGGAATACGCAACAGCGTAACAAAATATTGCGTGGCTGAGAGTGCGCTGCATCTTCTATTATCTACTTCCATCCAACATGAGAAGAATTTTATTGTTTTCCTTCTAAGCCGCAACACGATACAACTTGTTTTTTGTTGCGTGGCTGACAGCTCCATCAGTCCCGTTCAGAAAGAGTTGCTAATACGAAATAACATTCGTTTGCGTTTTACGAAACTGATGAATTGGCAAAACTCGTAAAAAAGATGGAGCAACTTACAAAAAGTGTCAGACCTCTTAAAAGTTCTATCACCAACCGATTTTTCTTGTTGAGTAAACTAATGTAATCAAATTATATCAGGGCACACTGTTTTCAAAGCTGCAAAAACGTGATCGAAACTATTTTGACCCATAAAACTTGAAAAAAGCCACAGTGTCTGCAGTAAAGTTGTTCCATTAATTATTTTCCATATTATGGAAGTTACAGTTTTGTGAATAATACACTTAACAGGGAAAAGCGAATTTACCTTTTTTCATTTTTGCATATAAAAAATTCATCGTGTTCGGCAAAGTTGTAACACATTCCATATGAAACAATTTTGCAGCTTTAGTGTGCAGGGGATTTTTTTTTATCAAATTGCGACTATTGGCAAAGTTCGTTACAGATATACAGTAGTGTTATGTTCACCACAATTAGATAATACTGTTCATACACTGTGGTATGTCACCAACTAGTTCAATTACATATATGTTCTATTTGGCATGTTCTGTTGAAAATGCTGAATTCGTTTCAGGAAGCTCAATACACATAAGTAATTCAAAATGTTAGAGGGCTTTAAAAAAGATGATTATTTTGACTTTTCAGCAGCATTACGAACGCCATATTTTCTTCATAGAGCGTATATATTTCAACATAAAATTGATTTAAAGCATTACAGCTAAGACACCTTTGGTTGCATAGAAAAACTGCCCAACTATTGAAGATTGGTAAACAAATTAACTGTTGATTTTTGACTGTCTGGTCTGGCGGAAACAGCTCTAACAAGCAGCGTACGTTTTGAGACACTCTTTCTCCTTCATGCATTCCTCTGAGCAGCAGCAAGCACGCACCGACACGCAATTGCTACTCAGCGACAGAAAAAGAGTACGCGCGTTCCTGCTAGCGAGTAGAAGTACTAAACTAAAATTGCTTGACTAGGAGGAGTGCATGAAAAACTGTGCTCGAAAACAAAAATACTTTCTGCATCTACCCGGTTTTGCTTCGTGCACCGACAGCCGAACGTGGGGAAAGAATCTGTAAAGTATCCCATACTGGAACATGTAAGGTATCGGTCTGCTTTGGTAAGTTTTTTATAGCGGTCTAATGTTACCCGGTGGTGGTAGGTGGTCCCCGTGGTTCTGTGGTTAGCGATGTCGGTCGGCTAGCTCTCCCACACGGTTGTGACATCGAGTTCGATTCCCGATCAGGTCGAGGATCTTTTCGAGCTGGAAATTTTCTCGACACAGCACTGGGGCACGGTGTATCGTTGTACTTATCCTACACATGCAAAATGTGCCAAAAAACAATATCGATAACGAATTCTCTCAACTAATCTAGTTGATCGAGACCGCATAAGCCCGCCCCCCAGGCTTGCGTGCGATATTGTTTTTTAATGTTACCCTATTTGAAATATTTGTTTGTCCTTTTGCAACTAACGTAATGCATCTTGAAACAATTGTACTCGGCTGATTTTGCTTGCGAAAAGGGGACTCACGCGAGTAAAACAGTAGGCGCGCGTGTGTGCATATGTTCTCGGGAGCGAATGCGAGCAAGGAAGACAGCGATAAACAACGAGAAATAGCTTGAATGGAGAATACTCCAGTGTGTGATATCAGCAGCTACGAGACCCTCACTTGAGGTGTTGCATGCTGTTTATGAGTGAGACTAATAACACAGACAGAGTAACGACATCATTTTTCCAGGATGCGCGTGGGATAGATTTCAATTGATTGTTATGACATGATTCGGTAAACCTGGCCTTTTTAAAATTAATCTGTAACTACTATCACAATCCTAATGAAAAAATATGTTTTTATATTATTGATAATTTTAACCCAAGCACGTGAGGTTTTTTGCAACACCCTTCACATCTTCTGGGCGTAACCACAGATATGGATGTAAAAATACTCTAAAGTCGCTTTTTACGCGGGGGATACATGCCGCGTTAAAAAAAACGCGTAAATTCCGGAATCCGCGTAAAAAAAACCGCGTAAATTCCGGAATCCGCGTAAAAAAAACCAGCGTTAATTCTGCATTCCGAGTGAAGGGAAACCGAAATCCGCGCAAAAAAAGCGCGTGAAAAACCACGTGAATTCCGGATTCCGTGTAAAAAAAAACGGGGAAAATTCCGGAATCCGCGTAAAAAAAACCGCGTAAATTCCGGAATCCGCGTAAAAAAAGCCGCGTAAAAAAAACCTGCGTAAAAAAACCGCGTAAAAAGCGACCTTTGTGCATTCAATTTATCCTAAGTGGGATTCCGCCTATGCGCGCAATGACAACCATCTGGCTGGGATTCTCGCACTCCGGGAGCCAATCCGGAAGTAGTTTCGCTCCAAAACCATCATCTGTGGTGAGCTTTTTGGAGCCGAACAGCGCAACCCCCGCACTGCTCATGATTTATGCTTGCCTGAAAGTCGAATTCACATGTGTCCGAGAGGATTTGCAGGTTTCGAGAGTTTTGGCTGGTGGTAAGCAGCAAAGTTTTGCTTGCTTGTGAAATAGTGGTCTACATTATTATTATTATTATTATGATTTCGACTGCAGCGGTTTGCTCGTCATGAAATCATTTTTCCGCTGCAGTTTTCACCGTACACGCTCTGCCGAGCTGTAGGTAACAGGATTATTTTCCGCTAATCATACGATATTAAATGTGTTTTTTGTGCAATATAGAGTACAAAGTTTCTGCTTCAACGCATTTTCGTTCTGTACGATTGAGGGTGGTTGAATATAGAGATAAATTAGCCACTAAACCTATGTTTAGGGGCACGTTGACCGCTCAGGTTGGAATGACATACAATTTGTATCATTTATTGGTGCAGTGAAGCGTAAAATTTGGCATATTTTTATTAGAATAAGTATTTAATGAAAAATTTTAGTCCGACATAAATACGGTGAAATAGCAGTGACACCCAACTAAATACGATCATGTAATTAAAATTTCCCCGGTTGCACGGATCGCCGAGGAATGCGGATTTCGCTATGGATTTCGGAGTGGCACGGAGGCGGGAAAGCTAATATTTGTCTTTTCCCAAAGCGACAACTGGATGTTGCGCTAGCGTAAATAGCGATAAGCAACTCCCGAAGACGCCGCCTTCCTACCCGGATCGGATAAAATGCCGGTAATGGCGGTGACAAAAGCAGAGAATGGAAACTTTTCATTAGTGTTCCTCGCTGCTGTGAGTCACACGAATTCTGAAGTGTACTACTCGAAAGTTTACGACTCTGTTTGCTTCCGTCATTGTCTTTTCCCATCTCGATCTATGTTGTGTGCAGTGCATGAATAGTAAACGTCAAGAATGAAAAGTTGGGGCAGTTGGGCGCTTGAGGGTGTGTTTTTTTGATTCGTCGGTATTTCACTTAAGAATGCTTGAAGTGGTCGTAGCTTTTCCTCTGGCTGGAAAAACGACCAAGCACTTTTATGATGATACGAATTGCATTGGATTGGTAGAAGGTCAGGTAGAAGAATCGTCGAATAAGGTTGAAGAGAAACATTCATTCTGGTTCAAATTTTGTCAAGTATGTTTATGAAGTCTGGTTTTGTTTGTGTTTTGTAGATTTTTCTTACTTGATTTTGATGCCCGAACGAGACTTAAACCAGAGTTAAAAAAATAACTTAACTAGAAAACATGCTCAGAAATTTCTCAATATAACATACACTTAGAGCAACAATTTGGCTAATAACAATAATATGAAAAAGGTTAAAATAAACTCCACTCGCGTCCGCTGAAGGGTATGTCTTCAGTTTTCAGGGATACGCGTGGGAATATTTATTTCAATTATTAGCTTGGGCCAGGAAAACCAATTTTCACGAATTTCTTCTCCATATGACTCAAAAATACATTTTCAGGGCATCCCGTTGCAGTAGTTTGATTGCACCACTAGCGCTCACAGGCTAGAATAACGAGGTGATTGTGGATGCCACACGTTATCGGCAATTGCTCACAGCAATGTAAGCGACTGTATTACGAGTGCTGTTCATGAAGCCACAGATAACACGCAGGCATCCATCGATGGATGATTGCTTTCGATCCGATTGTAGGAACGACTTTTCTGCTCTAACCGTGGCCGCCCTCAAAGGGAGTTTTGTACTCACTGGCAACAATTGCGGCCAATCATCGGTTCATCAGTTGGTGCTTACGTGAAAATTCTCTGCATCTGTTGGGTAACGACGGGGTAGTTTTTCGCCCTTCCATTTTTTTTCGAACGTTGTAATAATTTCTGAAGCAGCTTTTGAAACTATATCAAGAGTTGAATACGAAATGAAAAAACCTGAACTGAAATACTAAACAGCAACTACTAAACAACTTACTCAAGTAACTACCGGATAATTCAAATATTAATGCTCCAAAAGTAGCAAGTTGTAGTTTATATAGGAAAATTCATCCCAAGTGCAGAGCACCACTAGGTACGGCCTATGGTGTTATTGTTTACGCTACAGAGGTAATCAACGAACTGCACTGCGAGCGACTACCCATAATGTAAATACTCATAGATTGATGGCCGTATCAGGGTGCATTGGCACAATATGCGTGTTTCAACCTCGACCCTCGTAAAAGCTGCTTCATTCGCTCCGCAGTACCAAAATGTAGCCAATATTTGCCCATCCGTTGGATATTTCATGTGGATGATTTGCTGGGGACAAGCGCGCTGGATCAAGCTTCTGTAAAGTGATGCATATGGACGACAGTGTTGGCAATACTGACGCTCGAAGGTGTGCACGAACAGCTGGGCCCGATAGGCCATTAGGTCAAACTAATGAAGGCAGTGGGGTATATTTTATCAAATCATTTTTTTAAATATATTTATAAATCTTAAACGAATAAAAGCATGTGAAGTATGTCAAAAGAAAACGATTGTGTAACACAAGCGTATAATTTTCCGACAAGCATACACTCCATCTTAGAGGCATTGTATTTTAAAACCCTTGTCTGAAAGAAACTATATGAGAACGAGTTCTACGAAACTAATATTGTTCTGTAAAAATCATACTCCTCGAAGGAAAAACAAAAATTTGAAAGAAAATTTAAATAGGCCGAGTAACAGCAAAATCTTGAGGTTATCTAATTTTTTTGTAAACTTCAGGATGGTGCCATGTCAGGCAAACTCAGGGTGGTGGAAAAAATTTCAAAATTCTTTTCATTGATATTTTTCAGGCTTGTTAAAAGAAAAATATTTTCCCCCGTTGCAAGTGCCGTATGTAGCAATGCTACTGATAGCTCTACCATTCGTTACTGGGTGAATTCTAATCTTAGTTATATAGCAGTTGACTGGACTTGAGTTACTCGGGTGAGAAATATATCGACCGTTCTTGAAAAAGATATTAAGATGAGAATGAGAAAATTTTCTTTGTTTTACTTAAAATTTGTGTTTTATTATCATCTCTGGAACTTTTATGATTATGGAAATTTAGAAACATAAAATTTGAAGGCAATGAACCAAGAATTGCAGAAAGTACATAAATTTTGCTTTGATATTCATAATAAAATGCAGCTATTCTGTATTCTGTTCATCTTTAATGCAATATTTTATTCTAAACTGTGGTAACTGTGGCTAAGATTTCGACTGTTGGCATGTTATACCTTTTTATTTTGCTGAGCGGTCTTAAAAAATTAGAACGACTTATTTTTTTCTATCCAACGTTTCGTCACTAATGAATGACATCTTCAAGGGAAGCTGTAAGGTTTTATCAACGATTAGAGGGTTTTTACATATTGACCTACTTAACAAACAAATCTGGTCTAGCCAATTGTCTGTAACTATTGTTTCTGTGACTTACATTTATTTTATGCATTCCTTGTTAAGAAGCTATTTGAGGCTGTCTCCAAAACCCTATAACTAATAGTTTTTATAATGATTAAACTTGTGGTTCAAAAGTTATGAAAAGAAAGATGTTTCAGAGGCATTTCATACTTTGTCGATAAGATTACGAAACGAATCGGTGACCGATTCGAAACTGGTTTACTATGGAAGACGGATGACAGCCAACCAAACGGCGTTGCGGCGGCTGAAACAACTGGAGAAAAAGTTAGAGGAGTATCCCGAGCTCCGTGCAAACATTTGCAGGCAGATCAACGTGTACCACGTCAAAGGCTATGCCCATCTGGGACTCCTGAGGCATTTTACGTCACTGAACCTGGTAAATCATGGTTTCTGCCGCTGAATGTCATACTAAACTAAAAAAAAAACAGGGAAGGTACGTATCATATGAGATGCGGCGGCCTGCTGAGGGGTCCTGATATGCCGCTGTTGCTGCTGTCTGTAATTACTGGATTCCAGAAGAAAAAATAGCTGTCAGTGGTGATCTCCGTGAAATGTTCCACCAGATGAAAATTATCGCACGGGATCGAAGATTCCACCAGTTCCTCTTCCGGAAAGATTCGAAAGCCTCCGCGCGTGTTGCCACCTACGGTTCAACAAGCTCTCAATGTTCAACGCAGTACATCAAGGATCTTAACGCCCTAGAGTATGCAAAACAATACCCAGATGCAGCAGCGGCGTTAACAAAGCGTCATTACGTCGACGGTTCGTTCGACAGCGTCGACACCGTAGAGGAAAAAAACGTTCGAATAAAGTGAAGTTCATCCACCAGAAAGGAGGTTTCGAGATCAAGCACTGGGTGTTGAATTCGCCGGAAGAGTCTTGACGAGCAGAAACCAGTTTCTGCTATCCACATTACCGAAGACAAAGCTGCATCACACGAACGCGTGCGTGGCCTTTTCTGGTAGGTATCCAGAACTAGAGAAGTTCTCTTCTCTGCGCAGCACCGCCAAGCCAAGAACATCTAATATCTCAGCGGAGAAATGCGGCCAGCGAAACAGGTAATGTAGAGCTGCGTAATAGACTTCTTCGTCCCGCTGGGCTATCTCGCTTCGTTTACGATCCACGGGAGGATCATTGTGCAGCGTAGTGGTTGCAACTGGGATGAAACTATCCATGATGAATGCTGGGAAATGTGGAAGCGTAGGATTGCTGTACTGCCAGAAGTGGAAATTATCCATATTCCTCGCTTCTACCTCGGAGATGTCATGTCATCGTCGGCCGTGGAATCGACCGAGATCCGGATACCAGCGAACGCGCCTACATTTGTGTCGCCTATTTGCGAATGATCAGCAATGGAGTTATTCGGTGTACTTTGGCCATATCCCGGTCAAAAGTGGCAACATTAAAGCCTCAGTCCATTGCGCGATTAGAGTTGATGGCGGCCGTTTGGGGCCCGTGTGAACCAAACGATGATTGAGGTGCATTTATTGAAAGTCGACCGATGCATACTGTAGATAGATTCGCGCATAGTTTGACGTTGGATCCGATCGGACCAGCATAGGTACAAACAGTTCGTTGCATTCAGGATCAGAGAAATTCTGGAGCTCATGAAGACGACGGATTACCGTTGGGGGGTCCCTTCAAAGCACAATGTAGCGGGTATCTCGACAAAGTGGCATAGCAGCATTGATCTGGAAAGCGAAGGCGTATGGTATACCGATACGGGCCCTGCAGTAATGTATGAACCCGAAGACCAATTGCTAACACGGGAAGTACCAATAGAGGAGACGAACGAAGAAGCATGGTATGTAAATTTTCACGACGTGGTTTACGTGGATGACACTGCAACGCGTAATGGCGTACGTGGTAAAGTAGCGAAGCTTCCGATAGTTACAAGCAACGATGACTGATCCTGGCACCGACCCAGTCCTCAACTGGCGATGAATCAATCATTCTAAAACACTTTCTTCGTGGATTGGTGACTCCGGTGGATTGGGTGGTACAGTCCGTCAACTACGCGTTATACCTACAAGCGCTTTCAGGCCCTGGCGAATTACATGTGGGAGGGATGGCTGAAGGAGTACCTGCCAACGATAAACCAACGATCTAAGTGGTTCGTGGAGTAGTAACCTCTGAAGAGCTATGATCTGATCTTCAGATATTGGTACGGTAGACATTGGTACGAACGACGACTGAGGTGTACCTGTGAGCCGCAGCCAGTTTAGCGGTGATTGAAGGCGGGTAAAACCGGAACTTCCGAAGGAAATACCGGATGTTACGGGCAGGGGAATGTCAACACTGCAGAGTATCGCACCAACACAACGATGCGCGTTGAGGCAGTTGGCGTACCTACTGCCACTACATCCTGGATATGAACTGTCAGATCGGAGCCGGTGAGAAGAAAAATCTGTAAATCATAAAAACAAACGAAGTTGGCCTTTGCTCACTGCGCTCAGTACTTTTTTGATCTTTTGTGGCATTGTCCGGACGTTTTTGCTGTTCGCATACCTTACTTACTTTTGCTTTTTTGGCTAACGGACCGTTCATCGGTCTAGTGCCGAACGAATTAGAGAAACGAATTCGTCAACCACTTCAAATCGTTCCCCATCTATCTCCACCTCAGCACCAACACCACGAGGACTCCCACGCTCTCTGCCAGCTACCATGTACTTCGTTTTGGCAGAGTTAATGACAAGTCCCAATCTCGCTGCTTCTCTCTTAAAAGGTACGAAGGCCTCCTCCACGGCCTTACGGTTGATACCGATGATATCGATGTCGTCCGCAAAGCCAAGAAGCATGTGAGATTTCGTTGTGATCGTACCGTTTCTTTCGACGTTTGCTCTTCGTACTGCACCCTCAAGAGCGATGGTAAACAGTAGGTTGGAGAGCGCATCCCCCTGCTTCAGTCCATCCAACGTTACGAACGCGGCTGATGTCTCGCCAGCTATACGCACGCACGATTTCGATCCCTCCAGTGTCATACGACTCAGCTTTATTAGTTTCGTAGGGAAACCGTGTACCAGCATGATCTGCCACAGCTCGTTTTTTTCACTGAGTCGTATGCCGCCCTGAAGTCCACAAACAGATGGTGAGTCGGTAAGTTGTACTCCCGGAACTTATCAAGGATCTGTCGCAGGATGAAGATTTGATCCGTCGTGAAACGCCCTTGTCGAACACCAGCCTGGTATTCGCCAACAAAGGATTCCGTTAACGGTCTCAATCTGAAGAACAGGATATGGGAGAGCACTTTATATGCGGAGTTGAGCAACGTTATCCCTCGATAGTTGCCACAATCCAATCGATGGCCCTTCTTATAGATAGGGCATATGAGCTCTTCCAACCAGTCGTTCGGCATTTGTTCATCCGCCCAGATTCTTAGTATTATCTGGTGGATCGCATAGTACAGCCGCTCGCTTCCCGCTTTTAGAAGTTCGGCCGGAATACCGTCCTTCCCAGCGGCCTTGCCGTTTTCAGCTCACCAATCGCCTTTTTCACCTCCTCCTGTGTTGGTGGCTCCACAGTTTGTTCGTCACTCATAATCGTCATCCTGTTCCTGCTCTGCTCATCCGGCTCCTCACCGTTCAATAGCGCCTGAAAATGCTCTTTCCACCTGGCTGCAACCGTCGGTTTATCAGTAAGCAGGTTGCCGTCCTTGTCATTACACATGACCGGCACCGGGAAATTCCTGCTTCTGACTCTGTTGACAGTTCTATAGAATCTCCGCACGTCGTTTTGAGCATAGCTGTCCTCTGCGCTGGCGAGCATCTGCTCCTCGTACTCACGCTTCTTCCGACGGTGGGTTCTATTTTCGGCAGCTCTTGCCACCCTGTACCTCTCTCTGTTCTGACGCGTAGCCGCAGTGAGCATGCGGCTCCTGGCACGGTTCTTCTCATCTGTCGCTCTCTGGCACTCGGCATCGAACCAGCCGTTAGGCTGTCTTCCACGCGTCGTACCTACCACCTCTCTCACAGTCGTTTCGTTGGCGCCGTGAATACTGCTCCACAGCCCATTTATGTCTTCCACTCCTTCCTCCTGCTGTTCTGCGATCCGTTGATCCAGCTCTCTGGCGTATTTTGCTGCCACGCCATCAGCTTTCAACCGCTGAATGTTGAAACGCGTCGTCCTCTCTGTGCGAGATTTCAGCACGGTCGACAACCGTGCGCGGATCTCACAAACGACGAGATAATGGTCAGAGTCAATGTTTGGTCCCCGAAAAGACCTAACATCAGTAACATCCGAAAAGTGCCGACCGTCAATCAGTACGTGGTCGATCTGGGAGCAGGCTTCTCCATTTGGATTCCTCCAGGTGTGTTTCCGAATATTCAAACGTGGAAAATAGGAGCTACATATGGCCATTCCTCTGGCCGCGGCAAAGTTTATCAGCCTCAGGCCGTTTTCATTGGTTGACGAGTGGAGGCTATGCCTTCCAATGACCGGACGGAAGAATTCCTCCCTACCAACCTGTGCGTTTGCATCTCCGATGACGACTTTTACGTCATGTTTTGGGCACTCGTCATAGATTCGCTCAAGCTTGTCATAGAACTCATCTTTGACTTCATCGGAATTGTCGTTTGTCGGTGCGTAGGTGTTGATTAAACTGTAGTTGAAGAATTTACCCTTAATCCTCAACACGCATATACGATCATCTTCGGGCCTCCACCGGATGACTGTTGTTTTCTGATTTCCCAGCACTACGAAACCGACGCCCCGTTCCGCTGCTTTGCCGCCACTGTAGTAGATGTGGTACTTGAAAGAAGTGCGTGCAATAGGGTCCACTGCACGGAATTCCCTCCGAAACTCCTGAATCGCTGCGGAATTTAGCCACCGAACCTCCTGAATCGCTGCGATTTCGACTCCCTGCCGCTGTAGTTCTCGAGCAAGCAAGCCAGCCCGCGCCGGTTCATTGAGAGATCGGACGTTCCAAGTACCCAATTTCCAATCGTTTACATTAATCTTTTTCCGTGTTCGTAGCCTAGGTCTTTGCCGATTGATCCGTTCCGTATTTCTAAATTCGTTGTTCGTGGTTGATGGAAGGTTTCGGTATACTACCTTACCAGGGTCGCGATACCTACATCCTGCTGATGGGGCTGCCATCTTAGGTGTAGCTGGCGGGATACAGCATTCCATAATTCAGCCGTCCGCTCCGGGTCAGACGCTGTTGTACGCCGCCCCTATGGGGATACTGCCGCGTACGACCCCCTTCCCATAGTTTCCACCGGGGTTGGTTACCCGATCTCCGCTAAGGTTACTGGACAGAGGTGAATGGCCGCATTAGGGTCTCAAGTTACACATGTCCAGCCATTTGCCAACCACTCGCATACCTATTTTTGTTTTTTATCTTGTTTTTCGCTGCAATTACTTATTGAGAAGTAACCTAATCCGAGTAATAGTGCTGTCTTCTCCTTTAGACTTAGTAACTAATTCCACTCCTTATCGACCTCATCTGGGGAAGGACGAGATCCCGGTCGAACTTTTCAAACAGGGAAGTGAGCAGCTACATCAGGTAATCCACCATGTTCTTCTAATGATATGGCAGGAGGAAGAATTGCCTACTTGTTGGTTGGATGGCCTCATATGCATAATCTACGAGAGAGGGCACAGACTAGAGTGCGCCAACTACAGTGGGATCACCCATTTGAACTCGGGGTACAAAATACTGTCACCTATCCTGTTCAACAGACTTAGACCGCTTAAGTAGTCCTTCGTCTGGATAGCAGGCTGGTTTTCGTGAGGGCCGATCAACAACGGATCAGATGTTTACCTGTTCATTGATTTCAAGGCAGTGTACGATTCGGTAAAAAGAAATCAGTTCCTCCTGCAAGCTATCACTCTAACAGCATATAACGTGCTATAGTCAATGGTATCATTGAGGCTTTAGACCAACGGTTATAAAAACTGGAGAAAAGTTTTGTATGGAACAGCCTGAGGAAAAAAAACTAAAAACCCTTTTGCCAACGAATGACTTGGTTCTACTAAGATTCGAACCTATTACCACCCGCTCGTCAAGCGGACTCTGTAATCTGGCGGCTACGAAGTTACGTACGTTACGCTACGTACGCTTTTTACATATTAAATTACTTAACAAACAGATATGGTCTAGCTATTTGTCTGTGACTTACATATATCTTATGCATTCCTTGTTAAGATGCTTTTTGAGGATTGTCGTCAACACTATTTGGAGCAATTTGTGGTTAATTCTATACTTGTGGTGGATGCAAAATCTGTGGTATTATTATTTTTCCATTTATAGATATTATAAACGAAACTCACGAACCTACTTTCTATAGCCCTATTGTAACGGCCGACAGTAACGTTATGCACAGTAGTTGGGATTTGAGAGCGATAAGATATTTGTGTTGTGTATATGAAAAATTTATAAGAAGAAAGAATATGGGTGTGGTTACTATGACAGACAATCGTCGTTCAACAGAAGAGCAGTTCCAAAAAATGTCCCATTTTTATTATTGTTTTTAATTGTTATTTTTTATTTGGCCGAAACTTTAAATAAACGTTTTTTATGGACAAAAGATGTCATTTTGTGCTATTGATTTCATATTTTGAAACATGACTTATTCTCAAAAAGCTATTTAAAAATGCAATTTTGAAAAAATATTGATGATTTCAAATAGTTTTAGAGCCAAAACGGTTTGTTTGATCGATGTGACGACTTCGGCAAAGTTGTAGATAGTAATTTTGTTCTTCAAAAAAAAAATATTCACTCAATAGAAAACTTAATGCTGCTACCGCTAAGACAGCGGTGGGATATCACTAATAAAAGTTACTTCCTTTTGTTTTATATTTTGTATTTTCAGCTCTGATAAATTACTCATGTTAAACAATTAAATAACATTCTTTTCCCTAAGCTTCGCGCAAAGTACCATTATGTAATATATACATTTGCTCTAAATCCAGCGTATATATTTTCTCTAAATCCAGCAGTGCCAAATTCACCCCAATTTTTTGTTTGCTGTATTGCAATCGATCATTCACTGTACCTCATTAATGTATAGAATAAATTCCTATTGTGATAATTTTCAATTGAATCTGCTGATTTTTTCTATATTTTGGTACAGGTCAGACTCGATTATACGGAACATAAAAAAAAATCCATTCCGGACAGTCGAATCACAGAAAAAATATTCATATTCGCGATTACCGAACATAAAAAGAATATTTCTTTTTTTATTTTACTTGTATGATGCAGTGGCATAACCAGAAATTATTTCTGATGCGAAAAGGGGTAAAATCTTAAGGAGCAATAACTTTATTCGAACATGACTCAACCATGCCGAAAGTGACATAAATGGTAACAAATATGCCAGAAGGGATGGTATAGGTGAATTTTCGGAATATAAATTTAAAACGAATACCAAAAAAAAAAAAAAAAATTCCGGATAATCGAGTCTCCGAATAATCGAGTCCGACATGTATAAGTAAATTTGTGTGTGATGCAATGAGTCATGTGTTAGTTTTTGCATATTTCCGTTGCTACCAAACTTTCGTCTCGTCAAATGTAGCGGTTTGCTAGATTTTCTTTTCTTGATTAAGCAATTATCGTATTTTCCACGCGCATTCAAGAAAACGGAGGTCATGGTTTTTGGCTAGCAAATAGAACAACAGTTTTTAGTTTAAAAGTAATCCAGTTCAGGTGAGTTTACTTATGGTAAATTTATTACAGGAAATTTGAGCTTCAATACAATAATTGGATTTCATCTGATACTAAAAAGTTACCGTATTTTCGGTACACCCTTTGGTATCCCAGATGGTTCACTATCTCTCCCATCTCCTAAAAAAATGGATCGCGAACATTTTTATGAATTTTTAATTTTTATGCGAATGCGCTTTTTGCGCCACTATAACCGCGGCACTACAAATTGCATGCCTAGAATTCCACATAGACTAAATATAATGCCAGATGCCAGGCCAGGCGGACTTGAAGCCTAGCAGCAAAAAAAAACTGCATACCGCTCTTGCGGTCATCATGGCAAAAAGCTGCAATTCAATGCCTCTCGCGTATTCGGTACCGTGACGTCAGAGTGTCGGCAGAGCCGGCGACGAGAAAATTAATTACTGATTGAAGCTGACAGTGGAATACTAATTGGGTTAATTAATTGCTTTTTCGTGTAGGTGTGACGTGTGTCCCGTGGCACCAGCATCCAAGGCGGTACTGTTGTAGCAAGTTGCAATCTTTACTGACATCGATGAATTAAATTCCTTTGAGTCCTCGAATGTATCCCGTGTTGGAATTCGATTTTTGCTTCTTTCCCAAATCGTTACCTTTTTTTGAAATTTAATTTGTGCCTTTCGTGATGGGGCATAAAAATCAATTATTTATTGACCTGGTGAAGATGGTGATGATAAGGATTCTACTCGAATCATTTGGCAGGTGATCTGTTAAAAAATAACAGTTTTATTTTTATTTCATCACAACGGATTTCACATCTATTCACTTAGCTGTTGTCAGCTTTCAGATAGGCTCTTTCCAAAATCACGCCCGACTTTTCTCATGATTTTGATTATACAATGTTACCTAATTTACTGATGGTACAAAACTCGTAGAGTTTCACTGAAACCTAAGATGCTCCAACTCCTTTAACGAGTTTAAAATATTGAATTTTCATATTTCCGGGCAAGAACTGTTCTGCTGAATAATAGGGGAATCGAAATACAGTTGTATCTGCACCCGTCAACATAAAAACTATAATTTAACTTGCAATGATGATGCTGCTCGCGTTTACTGTTCCGTCCAATAAAGTTAGTTTCCTCATTATTTAGTGTAATTATTGCAACTGTACGGAAGCTAATGCAGCACACAAATGCTCACCGGACCGAATTCAACACAAAGTGACTGCCACAAATCCCGCATGCAACTGCAACTCGGTAGGCCAAATTGGTTGGCGGATGCGCTAGCAAACGAATGGAAACTTTCACATGCGTCACCCGTTGTAAAATACAAGTTGAAATGAAAAGGGACATACTCTGGACGGTGTTTAGCCTACTAGCTTGCAGCAATTTGTAGCATCCTAATGCTGTGCACTGTGAAAATATTTCATTCCCTTCTGTAGTATTTATCAACGTCAGGAATAATTATTTTTAGGATTTTTTGGTTATTCTATTAACAATAAACTTTCCACAGAGAAAAAAAACAAACGGCAGCTTTTCTAAGATAATCATTCCTTTTCGGTGCTCGGTTCCTCACCTACTGTGTGCAAAGGACACACGATTATTCTGTTGTCACCCTAAAAGGATGAACACTTTTGTTACGTTGTAATGAATGGATTAACATTTTAAATCCCGGCTCCATTGTTTACTCGTTTCAGTGGCAGCAGGAACAGTTTGTCTTCCGCCTGCTGGAAGCCGCTTTCTACATACAAAACAGAGCGCAGGACAAAACGAAACGCGAACGCCTAACTTGCAGAGTTTCGTTTACTTTGTTGTATGTGCCTCTTCATCTATGATAAACAAGCTGCATTCACATTTCGCCACAGATGTTGGTTGCAGCGAGCAACAACAACAACAACAACCGGAGAGGATGTTTGTCCTATCTGTAAAGATCATCTATTACCGGGAGCCACAAACAAAAACATTATCATCTCACCTAAGCGGGTATTGTTGTTAGTTGCCCTCTTTGCACGTTACCCTCCTCTTCGACGGTACCGAATGTATGCGGTATTGACTGTGAATGTTGAATGGAATCATATTTTTCAACGGCCAGATTTCGTTCGTTTCCAATGCACATCCTTCGGGGTGATGTGGGGTGAAACTGGCATCAACGCGCCAAACAGGTAAAGTAATGCTTCATAGTCCAATAAAGATTAATCGCCCAATTCTGGCAGTCTTTTGTTGTGATTTATAATGTTCGGAAACCTTGCTTGCAAAAGGTAGTTATTCAGTTTATTTTATATTTTACACGAATCCACCCCATAAAGTGCTCAGTAGGGGAAAAATATCATGCGGAAGAATAACGTAATTGTAATGTTTACATCTTTTTATAGACCCGCACCGTGAGCGACAATAGGGAGGGAGGAGAAATAGGAAAATAGATTATTAACGCTTGGAGGGATCAAGTGTGAAAAGGGATTGCCATTCCGTTTCTGTGCTTTTCTGCCATTCCGTAGACTCGCCGTAGTAAGCGAAGAGGAATCGAACGGGGGAGAAGTTGAGGATGAATGGCAAGGCTATTGTTTGTCACTACCAGAGCATGGTGAGGCTGGCGTTACTACTGTTGTTTGACACGTAAACATTAAACCGCAATGAATCGGATTGTGCTCTCCCGGGTAGGTGATGAAAAAAATTGGCTTGCAGCCTTTTTAGAGCAGTGAGTTTGCAAATTTTAAAAGATTACTACAGATTATTGAAAGCTTATGATCACAATTAATCCTCTGGAAACTAAGAGGATCACAATGTTGGCGGTTTTTCTACCACATAGTAGTAATTACATTGGATGAGCAACCTAAATTTAATCCTAAATAATGTATCTATGTCGAGAGTTTATTTGACGTCCGATCATGAAAAAATACTAAATACTAGTACTCTCAAATGTGCCATATTTTCGAACAAATATCAACATTAGCCTGTTATATTTATGGGGTTCTATGTTTAATGGCCTAAATCAGGTTTTCCGAATCATGTTTCCTAAATAATATGGAGTTGAAGAGAAAAATTCAAAGACGTTGTATATACATTAGCTACTATAGCTTCTATATACTGAATTTAATGATTAAAAAGTTATTGATATTAGGCCGAACAAGTCCCTTTTATGCTAAAACTGGTCAGGAGTACGCGTTCCGAAACTGCTCCAGGGAATTATACTTAGCCATATTTGGCTGGAGGAAAAAGGCTCATTATAGTAGAACAGTAAACAAAAAAAAACGAAGGTAAAATCATATTACACAAGCACGGATAAATAATAATATCACAATAGATTAACGAGTCTGGTCACAGTGTGTAAGTCTATGCCGCAATCTTTGTTCGTATGTAATACCTAAACCCCCCACCCCCCTTCCCTTTTCAGAGGAGTGAAGTATATCAAGCCTCCAACAATCATTTTTCGTACCCAAAATCTTTTACACGCCAAATTTGGCTCTTTTTGCTTGATTAATTCTCGAGTTTTACAGAAATTTGCGCTTCATTTGCATAGGAACGTTCCCTTCTAGAGGGTGGAGGGGTCTCGAATCATCATAGGAACCTCTCTAGGTTCCGAGAACCTTTACATACAAATTTTCACGTCGATCGATTCAGTCATTTCCAAGTCTATAAGAATCAGACGAACGGATAGACAGAAATCTGTTTTTGTATATATACTAGCTGACCCGGCAAACTCCGTTCCGCTCAATTTTTGACGTTGGACTGAGGTCTGTATCGAAAGTAGGCGCCTGAATTTGAAAATCTAGTTATTCAACCAGGTAAAACCAGGAAAAAGAGGTCAGGTTTTGAGCGCTTATGTATCAGTAATTTATTTTCAGAATATCGAAGTTTTGGCATCAACCGATCAGAAATTCTTTTACGGTTAAATTGTAACAAAAACAACCCAATGTTTGAGATACAATATTGAAAAATTGATAAATAGCATAGATTGTCTAAATCATACCGAGCACTAATCACTACCTCTCTTCCGATGCACAACCGACGCCAACGGATACAATCGATCTGACTTTGTATACGATTTGTTGTTGTTGTTGCTGTTGTTTTACTCGAGGTTAATGTTTCCGATGCTTATTTACTTTCCTTACCATTCCCTATCTTTCTAAACTCCTACCTCTTTCCAAATATCTAACGAAACTTGATATACACTGGATTCTCTTTTTACGCGATTGATACGTGCGCGCGAAAAAAGAATCGCGTAAAAAAATCGTGTAATTTCAAACAAATCGCGTAAAAAAATCGCGTAATTTGGAGCAAATCGCGTAAAAAAAGATCGCGTCGTTACAAAACCTTTCGCTATGTGGTAAGTGTGTGTGTATGTTTGTGTGTGTTACATATTGGCTCATAAACAATATTTTGCATGTCACACATCGCGTAATTTCTAGAAAATCGCGTAAAAAAATCGCGTAAAATAAAATCACGTAAAAAAAAGTCGCGTTAAAACAGAATTCAGTGTATAAGGTACTATTCGAACATTTCATCCCATCATTTTCATTCCTAAACTGTACCGGTATCATACGCACGCCTTCGAATTGAATTTCTCATTCTTTCATTGACCGTAAAAGCGGGTGGTTCTTTCTGGAGCAGCAGAAATGGTAGCTTATAAAAGCCCATACCATCGAGTTAAATTTTTCATTTGTTTATTGACCGGCAAAGCGGACGGTTCTTTCTAGAGCAGCAGGAAGCGTATGGTGAACGCCAATGTTGAACGCGAATGCAAGTGATCGGGCGAGAGCCTTGCCGTAGGTTCGTGAACAGCCGTAAGTAGAGTTGTTCATTAACCGACGGCTTTCAGCATGACAAAAGAGTTAGTCGCTTATAAAAGCGCACGCACTATTCCAGAATCGAACAATTCTTGTTGTTTATAAGTATAATTCGTAAGATCGGAAAACGTTGTGTACAAAGCCACGACCGCAAGGTTGACGTAGAAGTACATGAGACTGTTTGTTACATTGTTGCATTCGAGAGTGACCTCAAATTATTAGTTCGAAACAAATTTCTCCTTTTCGATAATTCTTTTAAATCTGGACCTAAGCATTGTGTTCGACTATTTTTTTTCAATATGTTTTGTCAATAACTTTTTTTTAACACTAAAAAAATAACTCTAAAAATAATATGGTGGCCTTGAAAAGAATCAAAAACCGGAAGTCGCCGTCTTAGAATTCAAAACAGTGTCCGGGGTCAGTTTTAAACTTCTGTTCATCATCCCGATTACGGAAATACCCGCGTTTGGTGGTATTCGGTTTTTTATGCTGTTTTCCAAAGAGCGAGTGTCGCCATTTTAGAATTCAAAATGCAATGTGGAGCCAATTTTTGGCCTGTAGACTTCATTCTAATTCCGGAAATACAGATACTGAATGGCATGCGCTCATTTTAGGTTGTTTCTAGGAATCCGGAAGTCGTCAGCATGGACTTCAAAATGTGGCTGTGTGGTCAACTTCTGACTTAATCTGGTTATCATTCATGTTCCGAAAATGCCCAATTCGGCCATTTTGGACTATTTTCCAGTAACCAGAAGTATAGAATGATGTCCGTGGTCGATTTTTGGCTTCTGTGCATCATCCAGATTATTTCAAGCTGTTTTCCAAAAAAGCTGGTTGGAATATGTGTCATTTGTGTGGGACCGCCTTTCTCCTTGTCGGAAGGGGTGTCAAACCAAAACTCTCACTTTACGAATTTAGTTCCATTTGATTAGTTCTCGAGTTGTGCAGAAATTTGTATAGACTCTTCCTCCCTTCCCCTCCTTATCTTTCTGAGTATGGAGGACTGCCGAATCAATATAAAAACATTTCTCGCTCCCGAAATCCCCTCACATGTTAAATTAGGTTCCATTTGCTTGATTCATTCTCGAGTTATGCAAAACTGTTAGCGAATTTCTTCATTCCACCAGCTCACCTCGTTTTGACCTGGAAGCGCACTAACTGCTGTCGAAACCCTTCTTTGTTCGCTCAATTTTGACCCAGTTTTGACCTGTCGTGCTGCCCGAAGCGCACTGTAAAATTTGTCAGCTTCAACCCACCACCGCACGTGCTAAGTTCGTAAACAATTATCTGGCATCTCTTTCTTACTTGCGTCCTAAATGGCGATGACGTTTTATTATTCCTCGGCAGTTTTGCCCGTACACAGTGGAATAAAGAAATTCGCTATGTGTTTCATCAAAATTGGAACCCTTTTTTTACAGGAGGGGATAGTATCAAATTACCACAGAAATTTTTCTTGTTTCATAACCCACCACACGCCACATTTGCTTTACTAAATCCCCTGTTATACAGATATTTATGTTTCGTTTGTATGGGAGCCCTCCCTTCAAGAGCAAGGAGGGGTGTCCAACTACCATAGGAATATTACTTGCTTCTTGAATACACACATTCACATACCAATTTTGGTTTCATTTCATTGATTGATATTTGAGTTATGCACGAATTCGTGTCGAACTATCATAAAAATAACAGGAGGGTTGTGTGCAAAGCCACGACCGCAAGGTTGAAGTAGAATACTTTCACAAGAAAGATAACCCGGCTGATTGCGTGTCAGTCATTTTTTCTAGTAAATAAACGTTGACTAATCAGATCAATCGAATTTTGCGCTTCAACAAGGATTGACCATTTTCAATAATATAGTAAGTTGCATATCATGGTTGGGGCTTGACAATTTTTAAATTTTGAGATGAAATTTTTTCGGATGTCGTGCTCATGACTGAAGGAAAAGATAATTCAGTACGTTTTGAGGCACGGAGTTGAAGTAAAATTTATAACTTTTTCAAATTTAAAAATGTGAATTAACTCATTAGAAAGTATTAACTCTTCAATCAAGTTTTTATCGGATAAGATGCCGATCACATCTCTGCGTTATTACTGACAGTGTGAATAAAATATTCGTTGTGATAAAATAAACAGTAAAAGCTGATTTAACAATCAAAACTTGACGGCTCACGTGTTGTTGCATCAGCTGGCCCAGCTGCTATCGTTGCTGGAATTCGCTGCAACTAGTGCGCTATCCATTGCTACGCCACTGCTGTGGCCGCTTTCCGCCATCGCTGGTATCCACTGCACTGCTAGTGCTGCTGCTAAGGGAGGACGACTGCTGTTGTCGCTGTCTAGAACTATTGTGAGCGGCTTCGGCTGCAACAGGCTCTTATATAGGCCAAATAGCATGTTTTAAATTGCAAGGTATATGATTCTGTCGACCGTGCTTGGGAAGCAATCATATAACAACCAATCAGAGGTCAAATATTTCGTTTTGACAAGGCTTGACTATTTTCAATAGTACAATAGTGTGAATAATAAAATTACAATTATCTTCTTTTGAGAAGAATCTTAGAAGATTTTCCAATCTATTACTGCAAGAACGAAGGAAATCCATCGAATACTAACTGATTTATTAGCATTTGAAATTGGACATATTTTTCACTATTTTCAGTTTTAGATTTTCATTTCACATCCCTATGTAGCCGAACTTCATGAGAGAAGTATTCTACTTCAAAACACTTTCCTCGACCTCAAAAACCCTCACATACAAATTTTCACGCCGATCGGTTTAGTAATTTCCAAGTGTATACCGATCATTCTGTGCCGAACACGCATCAGTATCGGACGTGTGATCGGTGATCGCTCCGATAGAATATAAAACAAAAGACGTGTGAACAAGTGTTGGCATTGTTTGCCTGGTCGAGTGAAATAAATCCGGGTTCAAGGTCGCGCCTTTGTGCAACTGTTTCGCATCGTGACTACCAGCTGGTGCGTAAGCCGATTTGACTGCTGGCTGAATTGTGCTACAGCAGTGGACGAGACACAAAAGAGGAAAAAGAAGAAGCCATCAGTTGACAGTGAGTTGTATCGCTGTGTGGAGTGATCTCACACCTGGCTCGCTGCTGGTGGCTGTTTGGTGCTGCTGTATTGGTGCTGCTGGCTGTAACGGCTGCAACTTCGAACGATCGGACAACCAACCTTACTGGAAGGGAGAAGTAAAAAGGTACGTGCTCTTGTCGGCGCTAGTGCGCTAGACTTAGCGGGATGGATGTAGATCCCTCGCCTCCCGCGCCACCATCCCCGAACCCCTCTGACCCTGACCCTTCTGTTACCCCCTCCCCTGTTCATTCTTCAGTCCCCCCTTGCCCCAGGCTTTACCCAGACGGAGCCCAGGGCAGCTATACTGTCTATTTTCGGCCAAAGGCGGGACCGAAATCGAAACAGTTGAACCTCTTGCAGATTTCTAAAGACCTGACGAAGGAGTACAAGGGCGTGACCGAAATTTCCAAGGTCCGGCCTAACAAGCTCCGTGTCGTGGTCAGTAACCTGAAAGAGGCCAACGATATAGCTTGCTCTGAGCTCTTCACACGCGAGTATCGCGTTTACATACCCGCACGAGACGTGGAGATCGACGGTGTCATAACCGATTCGAGTCTGTCCGTCGAGTGTATACTGACAAGTGCCAAAGGGTGCTTTAAAAACAAAACCTGTCCCGATGTAAAGGTGCTCGACTGCAAGCAATTGCGTTCAGCATCGATCATCGGTGGCAAAACAGTGTACACCCCGTCAGACTCGTTTCGAGTTACGTTCGCCGGGTCAGCGCTACCAAGCCACGTCTCGATCCACCGGGTTCGTCTCCCTGTGCGATTATATGTGCCTCGCGTCATGAACTGCCTGAATTGTAAGCAGTTAGGCCACACCGCCGCCTACTGCTGCAATAAGGCACGTTGTGGCAAGTGTGGGGAGAATCATGCGGATGATTCTGCAGTAAAAATGCTGAAAAATGCATTCACTGTGGGGAGAGTCAGCATGAGCTCTCGACATGTGCGGTGTACATGCAGCGCAGGGATAAAATAAAGAGGTCTCCAAAGAGCGTTCGAACCGTTCTTACGCTGAGATGCTGAAGAAGACCGTTACCACTTCTCCCATTACATCAAACCCTTATGATCTGTTGTCCTCTGATGAAACCGATTCTGACGATTCACCAGCGGGAACATCTTACGCCAATCCTGGGGAGTCTAGAAAGAGGAAAAATATTTCCTCTCCTAAACTTCCCAGAAAAGGTCCTAAGATTTCTCAAAGTGAAATGAAAGTTACAAGCAAACCAAACAGTGCTGCGGAAAAACCGAAGCAAACTCCTCCTGGGCTTGCAAATTTAAAGTCCCAGAAGGAGTTTCCAGCACTGCCAGGAACATCTAAAACCCCAGTTGTTCTTTTTGCACATCCAGTTGATGAAACAAACTCTGGATTAGTGAAATTTTCTGGCATTGTGGACTGGATTTTTGAAACTTTCAATGTACCCGATCCAATTAAAATTTTTCTTACAGCATTTCTCCCAACAGTTAGATCATTTTTGAAGCAGTTGACTGCCCAATGGCCCCTCCTTGCAGTGATTGTATCCTTCGATGCCTAATTCAACTGCGTATATGAAGGATTCTATCTCTGTCTTACAGTGGAATTGTAGAAGTATTTTACCAAAAATTGATTCGTTTAAAGTTTTGATAAATAAAAACAAATGCGATGCATTTTCCCTTTGTAAAACTTGGCTTACTTCAAATATTGATCTCAACTTTCATGATTTTAATATTATTCGCCTTGATCGAGACACCCCATATGGAGGAGTACTTTTAGGGATTAAAAAGTGCTATTCTTTCTATCGTATTAACCTCCCCTCGATTCCAGGCATCGAAGTTGTCGCATGTCAAATGACAATACAAGGTAAAGAGCTTTGTATTGCCTCAATATATATATTCCTCCCAGAGCACAAGTTGGGCAACGGCTGCTCTCTGATTGAATAGAACTTCTTCCCTCGCCACGTTTGATTTTGGGAGACTTCAACTCTCATGGTGTGGCTTGGGGTTCCCCTTACAATGATAACCGCTCCTCTTTAATCTATAATCTTTGCGATTACTTCGATATGACTATTTTAAACAACGGTGAAATGACACGTATCCCGAAACCTCCAGCGCGCCCAAGCGCTTTGGATCTATCCTTATGTTCGACGTCGCTACGGTTGGATTGCACATGGAAGGTAATCCTCGATCCTCACGGTAGCGACCATTTGCCTATTCTTATTTCAATTAATAACGGGTCAACTCGCATGCGACCAGTTGACATTCCGTATGACCTCACACGGAATGTCGATTGGAAGTTATACGAGGAAATGATTTCAAAAGCGGTCGATTCGATTCAACATCATCCACCACTTGAAGAGTACAACCTCCTCGCGGGCTTGATTCTCGACGCCGCGTTGCAAGCCCAAACGAAGAAATATCCCGGCGTAACGATTAAAGAACGGCCTCCCACTCCGTGGTGGGACCAAGAGTGCTCCGATGTCTACACGCAAAGATCCGACGCGTTTTTGGCCTACCAGAAGGGAGGTATACCTGGCGACTATTTACGGTATTCGGAGCTTGATACCAAGCTTAAAAGCTTGGCTAAAGCAAAGAAACGCGGATATTGGCGTCGGTTCGTGAACGATACGTCGAGGGAGACATCGATGAGCACTCTTTGGAACACAGCCCGAAGAATGCGGAATCGCGTAACGGTCAACGAAAGCGAGAAGTCTTCAAGTAGGTGGATATTTGATTTTGCCAGGAAAGTATGTCCGGACTCTGTTCCTGAGCAAAATATTGTTCGTAATGCGTCTCCGGGCCACGACGCGATAGAATCACCTTTTACGATGGCAGAATTTCCAGTTGCCCTCCTGTCCTGTAACAATAACGCGCCTGGGTTAGATAGAATCAAATTCAACTTGTTGAAGAATCTACCCGGCAATGCCAAGAGGCGCTTGTTGAACTTGTTCAATAAGTTCCTGAAGCAAAACATTGTACCGCAGGATTGGAGGCAAGTGAAGGTGATCGCCATCCAAAAACCAGGGAAACCAGCTTCTGATCACAACTCTTATAGGCCGATTGCAATGCTATCCTGTATCCGGAAATTGATGGAAAAAATGATACTCCGTCGTTTAGACCATTGGGTCGAATCAAATGGCCTACTATCGGATACTCAATTTGGCTTCCGCCGTGCCAAAGGGACGAATGATTGTCTTGCGCTGCTTTCAACAGATATTCAGCTGGCGTATGCTCGCAAAGAACAAATGGCGTCTGCGTTCTTGGACATTAAGGGGGCTTTTGATTCCGTTTCTATTGACATTCTTTCGGGTAAACTTCACCGACAAGGATTTTCTCCAATTTTAAACAATTTTTTGCACAATTTGTTGTCCGAAAAACACATGCATTTTACGCACGGCGATTTAGCAACTTTTCGCATTAGCTACATGGGTCTTCCCCAGGGCTCATGTTTAAGCCCCCTTCTTTACAACTATTATGTAAATGACATCGACGAATGTCTGGCAAATTCATGCGCGATAAGACAACTTGCAGACGACAGTGTAATCTCTGTTACAGGAGCCAAAGCTGCCGATTTGCAAGGACCATTGCAAGATACCTTGGACAATTTGTCTGCTTGAGCTTTACAGCTAGGTATCGAATTCTCTCCGGAGAAGACTGAGATAGTAGTTTTTTCTAGGAAGCATGAACCTGCTCAGCTTCAAACACAATTAATGGGTAAAACGATTTCTCAGGTTTTGGTACACAAATATCTTGGTGTCTGGTTCGACTCTAAAGGCACCTGGGGTTGTCACGTGAGGTATCAGATGAAAAACTGTCAACAAAGAGTGAATTTTCTTCGTACAATAACCGGACAATGGTGGGGAGCCCACCCAGGAGACCATATAAGGCTTTACCAAACAACGATACTGTCTGTTATTGAGTACGGGTGTTTCTGCTTCCGCTCCGCAGCAAACACACATCTGATCAAACTGGAGCGAATACAATATCGATGTTTGCGTATCGCCTTAGGTTGCATGCAGTCGACCCATACGATGAGTTTGGAGGTCTTAGCTGGAGTACTACCATTGAAAAACCGCTTCTGGAGCCTGTCTTCTCGTATTCTTATCAAATGTGAGGTCTTGAACCATCCCGTGATTGAAAATTTTGAAAGGTTAATCGAACTTAATTCTGAAACCCGTTTTATGACATTGTATTTCCATCACATGTCCCAAAATATTAACCCTTCTTCGAATATTCCAAATCGTGTCGACTTATAAAATACTTCTGATTCTACTGTGTTTTTCGATACATCCATGATAGAAGAAACTCGTGGAATCCCGGATCATCTACGCGTGCAGCAGATCCCCAAAATTTTTTCCAATAAATATCGAAACATCAACTGCGACAATATGTTCTACACTGACGGATCACTTCTTGATGGGTCCACTGGCTTTGGTAATTTCAATAACAATTTAACCGTCTCCCATAAGCTTGATAATCTTGCTTCTGTTTACGTCGCAGAATTGGCTGCAATTCAGTACACCCTAGGGATTATCGAAAAAATGCCCACGGACCATTATTTCATCTTTACGGACAGTCTCAGTTCCATTGAGGCTCTCCGATCGATGAAAGATGTTAAGCACTCTCCGTATTTCCTGGGGAAAATACGGGAACATCTGAGTGCTTTATCCGAAAAATCTACTCAGATTACCTTAGCGTGGGTCCCTTCTCACTGCTCGATACCGGGCAATGAGAAAGCGGACTCTTTGGCTAAGGTGGGCGCAACAAACGGTGATATTTATGAAAGACCAATTGCTTTTAATGAATTTTTCGCACTTGTACGTCAGAATACGATCATCAGTTGGCAAAATGCTTGGACCAGAGGGGAATTGGGAAGGTGGTTACATTCCATAATCCCCAAAGTATCGACGAACCCGTGGTTCAAGGGGTTGGATGTAAGTCGGGATTTCATTTGCGTGATGTCCCGGCTTATGTCCAATCACTATAGATTTGACGCGCATCTCCGTCGTGTTGGGCTCGGGGAAAGTAGTATCTGTGCCTGTGGTGAGGGTTATCACGACATAGAGCATGTGGTTTGGTCATGCCCCGTACACCGTGACGCCAGGTCTAAATTAATAGCTTCCCTGCAGGCCGAAAGTAGGCAGCCGGCTGTTCCTGTTCGTGATGTCTTGGCGAGCCGTGACCTATCCTACATGTCCCTTATATACGTTTTCCTGAAATCCATCCACGCCCCAGTTTAATCCTATTCCCTTCCGCCTACATCCAACCAAACGACAAGAACACGTTAAGACCCCGGATCCGGAAACAGCAACTAGACCCGCACGATACTCTCAGGTCCCGAGGGAGACAACCCAATATGCCAGTCCGTAATATCTTGGCCCAGCAGCGGAACATATTCAATATGCTGCTTACCTATGGCGATGGAAAACCATCAAACAACAAATCAGTGCCTTTAATGCAAAACATTCTAGCTTTAAGTTAGATTTAGTATCAGCTCGTAGTCGGCAGCGAGGATAAAAAATTTGCTTTTAGTTATTAAGATACTTTAGAAAGTAAGCTACCAGATATAATTGGCGCCGTTAAACATTAAATTGTATTTGTGCCGTGTCAAATAAATTATAGATGAAGAAAAAAAAAGTGTATACCGATCAGACAGACAGACAGAACTTCATTTTTACATGTATAGATATATATATAGGTTAGAGTGGCCGCGAAATGGTCTTGTCAACATTCAAAATCCGACCATGTACGTTTTGTTTATTAGCCTAAAAATTTACCTGTGCAAAAGTTCCGCTTAATTGGATATAATTTAGGGGTTCCTGAGATTATTCATATTATTCAGGGGCGGGTTTGTTGGTATGAGATTACGAAACAATCAAAAAGAGACGGTTATGAGAAACGGTTATACAATCTGACTCAACATGGCACAGATGTCTGTCTCAGGTCTGTAATTTTGAATCGCTTTTCAAATTTTTAATTCAAAAAGTAAAATCAAGTTCAATCCAATTCCGGTTCAATTCCAATCCAAATCCACGCCAAGTTTTATCCCAATCCAAATTAGATCCCATCCAAATACAATCTAAATCGATCTCAAATCTTCCCAATCTAATTCGAATCCGATCCGAATCCGATCGTTATCCAATCCGAATCCGGGTCAAATCTAATCCATATACAATTTAAACTTAATGTAAATCCACTCCAAATCCAATTCAAATCCAATCCAAATCCAATCCAAATCCAATCCAAATCCAATCCAAATTCAATCCAAATCCAATCCAAATCCAATCCAAATCCAATCTAAATCCAATCCAAATCCAATCCAAATCTAATCCAAACCCAATCCAAATGCAATCCACATCCCATCGAAATCCATCCCAAATCCAATCTAAAATCGACTCGAAACTTCAACTTTAATTTCAGTTCAGATCTGAGAAACCCACGTTTACGTAACAATATATTCTAAATTAGCAAAAATTTTCCTAATCATTGAAGTGTTCTTCCTACTTTGCAGTAGCGCTGTTCCCACAATCAAATTGCCTATGGTCTATTTTGAAAGAAAATGTGAAAAGCTGTTAATTCCCTCGTTTTGTTTCTAGGCCATCGTAAGTACAGTTACTTTCCTGTTGCGGTTATTTCGCTTTCTCGGAATGGTACCTACCGCGAATCACGTAGCTAGTATAGTTCCATGCATCGTTCACAGCGATTGCTGTTCTCGTAGGAAGTGCGCACTACCGACAAAGTAGTTTACCACTTTACTAGGAAAGAATGAATTACGTACGATGCATGCATTTGTTTTCTTTTTATGGGCTATGCCGTTTGCTAAAAATGTCGCTGTACGTTAGTTTGTATTACGTTATAAAAATGTACATCATTTTTTTCATGAAACAATAAAAAATGCGATTTAAATATAATTTCCATTTTTTGAAGTAAAGCTAAAGTGAAATGATTTTTTTTGGACTAAACAACCATAAGACAAAAAACGCGTAACTTCTATCACGTGGTTCAGTCGCTCAGGGTAACGTACAATATGATACAAAACAAACTCACTTACAACATTGTTATTTGAAGCGCACCCTAACCGTTTTCTCCACTTTGCCAAATAAATTAAATTCGTTTCTCCCCTGGCGACTGTTTGTTTGCAGATTCAGTTTCATCGTTTACCATTACAAAACATCCCTCACAACATTGCGGTAAAAGGAAGTTTGGAAAAGCACAGCAGCAAAAAGAGTCACGCAGTGTAAAGCGCAAAAGGAGGAAAAAAAATGTAGACTCAAATTTCCGCCTCACCGAGCGAGCGGCTCTGTCCTCTCGCACCATTTGTCAGGATAATCGTTCGGAAGGGGCTGCTTCTGCTGTCGCATATGGATGTGGGGTGCAAAATTGGCACATTTCTTCCGCGCTCAAAGTCGCTCCGGAACGAGATGTAATTGTCCTGTCGACATGTCAATAACGTTTGTGTTTAGTTTTTTTTTCGGTCTGCTTGCTTTGAGCTTTGCAAATCACAAGGGTGTTGTCATAGTTGCCTGTTTAGGGCATTAAAAACTGATGAAATGGAATTAAAATTTGACTTCGATTTAATATGCACAGAATTGTAACAACCAAATTAGATGGAGAAACAAAAAAGGTCAATGACTATTAGCTGCTGCGCTGTCATTTGAACTTTGTGTGAAGAGCAAAGTTACTTCAATACGATCCTGTTCTCTGCCTCCAAGATAAATAGGAAAAGTTTCCGTTCTTCAATATAGCGTCTCGAGTATGGGACCTTAGTTAGCTCCGGCAGACCATTTCCATGAGGACTATCTCGTTGCCTACACAACGCTTTAGCGAAGCCATCAATCAAGGGAATACTGCTTTTGACATACATAAAGTCAAAAGCTTCGCATTGAAGCTGTTAAGCAGCAGGAGTCGGAAAACTTTGTCACTTTGTGATTGCCACTGCATTTTCCAACAACAACAGCAGTCAGCCAAATTCTCAGTTTGCTCGACGCGCGAGATAGAAATTCCTTTTTACATTTGAGCTGTAAAGTTGGAGAATTGCCAAGTCCCGTCATTCATATCGGTGGAGGTCTTTAGCCCATTATGAGTTTACGGAAAATTTTAGCTTTTACTGTTGAGTGAAGTAAGTCGCATAATAGTTTGCGTATTGTTTGAATCAGACTAAGGAAAACTCGGCGAAAGGGTAGGAATTTGTTTAATGCTGGATTATAAGATTGAAAAAGTTTGAAACTATTCATAATTTTGCTCGCACTTATTATTCAAAACTTAATTGTCATACCTGATGGATGTTATTTAGGGTCCCAGAATCGGAGCGAATTTAAATTTTGTTTCAAAAACTAAATTTTATTTTGCAAACCTAATCTCAAATCAAACCCTTTCGGTTTTGATTCAATTAAATTTCAACCTCTACAAAATGATCATATTCGGTTTCACTTTTTGTGTAAGCCATTGATCGATTGATGGGTAGCAAATCCCGTAAAACTCCCCCAAATGACCACCAGCAGGATTTGAACTACCAGTGGAGTAAATTCGTCACGCAGCTGCGATAATCTCGTTTCCCTCGAAAGATCACACAGACTGTGCCTTACAGCTCAATCTCGTATGATTTTTTCAGCTCTTTAAAATGCTTTGTGACGTCTGAGCGATATTAGGTATTTTTTATGTTACACCGACAGGACTACCGAATTTCCAAATTTTTATTTTATATGTTGACAGTATATAGAAGAAATATAATCGACAATTTCAAATAGGTCTGATAATTTTAACTTTAAATTCAAGACAGAACTAAACTTACTGTTTATTTCTAAAAAAGAATAACAAAAATTAGTTCCTAGATCCGAGATTTCTGGTCCAAAGCGACAAAATCGTGAAATAAATCATCAAAGGATGGGAAATAAAAAAAGGATGGAAAATAAAAAATCAAATGAAATAAATCATCAAAGGAGGACAACTAAATTGAGAAAGGGGAACAAAAAAGTGACGAAATTGGAAAGGGGGTACAAGAAAACAGAAAAAGGGAAACAAAAATCAATGATTCTAATAATTTGAATCATTGATTTTTGGCGGTGGACTAAAACAATCAAAACGCAAGGATTTTACAAAAAAAACTAAGACTAAATAAAACTTGTTACAAAATAAGGAAAAAAATGTGAAACTGCACAGAAACAAAATAACGAATTCGATAACATGAACTACTTGCAAACAAATGTGTCAAAGTGTGTCAAAATGTTGCAAAACGACAAAAAACGGTGAACAAGATGTTCAAAAGAAAAAAAAAACAAAATCTTGGAGCGACTAGAAACGTACTCGCAATGATGATGCTTTAGGGTCACCAAGCACACTGTAAAAAAGTTTAATTATTTTCTTCTGCATTCTCAGTAGATTACGCATATCTCGATTGAAACATTTTGTATATTTTAACACTGATTTCATGAACAGTATCGAGTTTCAATACACAGTACTGCGCATGTACGGTAAGTTAAAACTACAGTTTCTCAGTTGCAAAACCATTCACTAACATCTTCATCAAGTCATCATCTAGTATATGTTATGGCTTCGAAAAGGGCCGACTAACGCAATCCCCAATAGGTTAGGTGACACCCAAATGCATCATCGTAAGAACAGCATAAGGCGTTTGATCTGAATTAGGATAACATTTTATACCTTTCGTGTAAAATTTCCCACCCTTTTTTCAAGTTGTCTCACTCTTTTAGTTGCGTGGCGTGTCGTAATGACATTCAATTCCCTATCAGTGATAGAATTGGAACGAATATGATTCCAATCTGTACCGTACAAAATAAAACGACATATTCTGTACGGTACAGATCATGATGTGTAAATGTCACGGGAAAACATGAATCTTTTCAACTCGTGATGAAATGCTGGTTTGGTGTATCGGTGATTGAAAATAATTATAATTTTATATACCTCCTATGGGAAACAAAAATTTTCAAAACACTCAATCTCGCAGGTCGTCAAAGTCAAACTCTTCGAAACTCGTTAGTAGATTAGCTAGTAGAGACCTAGAACTCGAAAAAAAAAGAAAGACCAGATCCCGAGAGTAAAAAGATGCCGACCAACACAGTTGAAGTTATGATTTTTTTCTAATTTTTTCATTCCTTCTTATTTTAACCTATAAAGCCACTTAATCACAAATATTTCGGAAAACCTACCCGTACTTGAAAGTTATTCTGTAATTATGATCAAATATGTTTTTAATATTGGTTTTTGACGTAGAAATACGTCTCTCAGGAAGTCGGCTACATAGGGGAGTAAAATGAATATTTAAAAACGGAAAGAGTACGAATTTTTTCTAAAAAAAAATGTATTTCTGGCAATTTTTCATCTTTATTCCACGATATCTCAATCATGAAATTTTCGTAGTTAAAGTGTGTATTTTCTATAGAGAAAATGTGAAAAAGACCGATTGGTGATAGTCACTTTTCCGATATTTGTGCGCCTAAATTTCTATAGTGGCATTTTTTTATAAATAATAAACATTAAGAGATTTAAAAAAAATATTTATCTCGAAAAGCTCTTTTTTAGAGCTTATTTTTTCATAAAAACTACATTGAAACATCGTTCGTTTGTTTAATCATGGTGATATGAGAAAACAATTTAAAATTTTCTAAAAAAACGAATTTGTAGTCATAATATTTTTTTCGATTAGTATGATGTCCTTGTCAAAGTTTCAGATAATAATTTTATCCTTCCAGAAAAAATATACGCTAGGGCGACATTGACTGTATGGAAAAAAAATTCATCATCGAATTTCAAAAACTGATCACGTACCTATATTATGTTTATTAGCCCAAAAAAATGATCTGTGCAAAATTTCAGCTCAATCAGACATGTTGTTATGTTATGTTATATTATATTTACAAATTCCATCTGACAATTTTTGTCTTAATGAATAAAATTAACAACTAGAGACGATTAACAATAAATAATTAGCGATCCGCAGGCGACAGCTTCCATGCGATCAATCCAGACCTTGTTGAACGGACACCAAGCGACAACCGCTGATTCGAGCATCGATCTTACCGGGGCGCAGTACAAAGCTTTCATGCACAGTGAATCGCGGAATCCATCGGCAATTCTAAAAATAAATCCTAGTTGCTTGTTGGCTCTTAAAATGACATCTTCGTAGTGTGCCCGGAATGTAAGCTGACTATCCAAAATTACGCCAAGATCTTCAACTTGGCTTACCCGCTGAAGAGCTTGCCCAGACAAGCTGTATGGAAAGCTAATTGATTGAAGCTTTGTGCTGAAGGTAATCACATGACATTTTTCTACACACAGGGTAAGAAGAATACGGTTGCTCCAGTCACTGAAGGCATCAAGCAACTTTGGTAGTTCCAAACAGTCTCCGAGACAGGCTATAATCCGAAAGATTTTTACATCGTCTGCGAAAAGGAGTCGTGTACCTCGCGGTAAAATTGTAGCAACGTCGTTTATAAACAGTGAGAATAAAAGTGGACCCAGGTTGCTCCCTTGCGGCACTCCAGAAGACGTTGTATATGGCTCGGAATGTGACGACCCAAGACTGAAACCGGTCAGGTACGAACGAAACCATTTCACGAGCATAGCGAAGAGCCCCAGTTTATCCAGCTTTCGTAGAGGGATGTCATGATTAACACGATCGAACGCAGCCTTGAAGTCTGTGTACACAGCATCCACTCGCATTCACGCGTCCATTGAGCGAGAACACAACGAAGAGAACTGCGGCAGATTGGTTGTGACGGATCTCTTAGGATAAAAACCAAGTTGGTCACTAGAAATATAGTTTTTGCACGATGAAAACAGCACTGATCTGACGACTATTTCGAAAACTTTGGAACAAGCACATAATGATGTAATTCCTCGGTAATTAGCTATGTTGCACTTGTCCCCTTTTCTGTGTATCGGTGTGAGCAATGAATTTTTTCAACTAGTAGGAAACAACCCTTGCTGCAGAGAAAGATTAAACATCTTTACAAGAGGCGCCACCAGGTTGTTCGAGCAGTTTTTCAACAATGATGGCGGGCTCCCGTCTGGCTCAGGACAAGTGGAATGTTTCAGCTCTCGAAATGCACTCAAATTGCCCTTGTCATTTTTTATTTGACTGAAACTTTGCATGGATATTTCTTTGGGCTGAAGATGTCATTTTGTGCTATTGGTTTTGAAGTAGAATACTTCTCTCAGGAAGTTCGGCTACATAGGGATGTGAAATGAAAATCTAAAACCGAAAAAAGTGAAAAATATGTCCAATTTCAAATGCTAATAAATCGGTTAGTATTCGATGGATTTCCTTCGTTCTTGCAGCAATAGATTGGAAAAACTTCTAAGATTCTTCCCAAAATAAGATAATTGTAATTTTATTATTCACACTATTGTACTATTGAAAATAGTCAAGCCTTGTCAAAACGAAAAATTCGACCTCTGATTGGTCGTTATATGCTTGCTTCCCAAGCACGGTCGACAGAATCATATACCTTGCAATTGAAAACATGCTATTCGGCCTATATAAGAGCCTGTTTCAGCCGGAGCCGCTCATAATAGTTCTAGACAGCGACAACAGCAGTCGTCTTTCCTTAGCAGCAGCACTAGACCGGTGGTTGGTCACCACGTCTCAGGAGCAGCCCGGTTTTTCTCAGCGTGTGCCGCCAGACAGCCATTATTCCCCCCGTGTTGGGGCAGCATGAAGATTGCCATCAGGAAATCCAATTTTGGAAATCAAAATGCCTTTTTAAGACAAATAAACAAGTCATTGAAAGTTAATAATTTTTGTCAACGCAAGCAAGCATTCTGTGTTGCATCCTAGCAATTCAAACCTGTCGCACCCGTCGAATTTACTGAATGTGAAATAGCTTCCACAGTGCATGTTGTCCGTGTATCTTTATTCCCCCAATGTTAGGGCAGCTCAAAGGTTGTAATTAGCAACCGATTTTGAACCGCAAAATGCTTTTTTTCAAGGCAAATAAAAAAATAATTGAAGGTTAATAATTTTCTGGCATCAACACAAGCAGACATTCTGTGCGGGATGCAATCAAATTCTGTTGTAGATGTCTAATTTTTACTTTATTTAGTAAACCCCCCACTGTAGGGGCAGCGCAAAGGCTGCGATCAGCATAACCGACATTAAATAACAAACTGCCCTGTTAGACCGCATTCACAAAGACAGTTAGTTCGACTATGCAGAGCTACTATGAAGTCGATTCAATCAATCAGCATAAACAGAATTTCGTCGTCTCCCAGCTGCCAAGTTGCAACATGATGCAACACGCAACAGCGAGCAAGCGAAATCGCTTGATGTTACAAACCGCAATAAGATACGGATTAAAACCGTTGCGTGTGTGAGAGCACCATCGGTGTTTATTCGCTGGATACAAAAATCAAATGCGAATTGTGGAATAATTCGTCTAAAGAACATAAGGAAATGGTAAACCTGAACTGAAAGGCGTGGCCTATTTCGTAGCACCCTTCGGCTATAAAAGAGTGTTTCTGGGAAAACTAGCTACATTCATTAGTCGGAAGGTGAACTGGATGAACCGTCCACAACGTTGACAGCAGTAACAGCAGATATCGGCACTCAGCAGTAACAGACCATAGCAGCGGGTCGCGCCTGTGGTTGCCTTCAAATTAAACAAATCACTTGCCCTGTGGTTGGTCACCACGTCTCAGGCCTCTGCCAGGCTAAACGCCAATGCGAGCGATCGGGCGAGATTTTTGCGGTACATCAGCCGGCACTTCCTCTAATGGAAAAGTTGGATCATTTTGTTCAGAAGAATATTACTGTCGGTGATATTACAGAGATGCGATTGCATCATATCCGATATGGAATTGAACAATTGTTCTTTAGAGGACAAATAAAACACTTAATTCGAAGAGTTAATAGCTTTGGGTACCAGTAGCAGTATGGTAACAGCCTCAGCGGTAGGTGCAGTCGGTACTTCCCTAGGCCGATGTAATAAGGAAGTAAATGGAAGCGGCACGGCGAAACAGTTCGGGTGTTCTTAGACGCGCGTCATTTTTCGTACGATAGCGGCGGTATTAGCGGTAGATGCATTTGCCAACACTTACTCCAGTAAAGCCGTGTCTAATTTTCAATGTGAAAACACCTTTCTATTGTGTTGGCCGTGCGCGTTAGGCCTCTGCCAGGCTAAACGCGATAAGCGGCGCGAACCGATACGCCGGCCGTAGGTTAATTTACAGCCGTAAGTAGAGCTGTGTAAAAGTATTCTACTTCAACCTTGCGGTCGTGGCTTTGCTCACTCCTTTGATTTTTTTTTTGGAACACGACACATTTTTGAAAAGCTTTTAAAAAGGACTATTTCGGAAAGATATTGATGACTACAATTATTTTCAGAGCCTAGATGGTTTGTTTGATTGGTGTGATGTCTTCGGATGAATTGTAGATAATAATTTTGTCATTCCGAAAAAATATACACTCTAAAAAAATTTTTTTTAAGTTAAAAGAAAAATTAAACTCATCTATTAAATATCTGATTGTTTTAATAAAAATTTAAAAAAAAAGTCTTTTTTTTCACGGGATACATTTTTTTTAAAGAAGAAATTATTATCTACAATTTTTTTTTGACACTATGACAATCAAACAAACCGTTTCGACTTCAATTAGGCATCTTAAACTTGATTTTCTCCAGGGTGGTGGTTAATTTATTTTTTTCTAGGCTGGTCCCAAAAACCATTTAAAATTAAATTAATTGTTATTGAATAGAAAGCAGCAGTCTTAGAATTTTTTTTTAAATTTGCTCATATACCAACTGTCAACCAACTGTACCATAACTTTAAACTATAGTTCAGTTCAAATTTGCATTCCCAGTTTTCTAGATATAGAAAACGCCTTTGATACTACATACCACAGTTCTGAGACGAGGGAAATGTGAGTTTTATATTTGTGGATAAAGGTCTTTAAAACTTGAATTTTCAACTGAGTTTGGTAATTCATATACAGGATGTTAGGGAGCTCACATAAAATCCTTTAAGGGATCGATGAAAAAAATCCTTCTACGCAAATGATCAAAACTTAACTATTACAGAGTTATTCACTTTTCTCAGTAATTCTGTTCGTATCGTTGAAAAGCTGAAAAAGAGTGTATAAGAAGCACTTAGTAAAAAACCAATGTGAAATCAAATGTTTTTTGAGACAAAACTGCAATGTTCTTTTCGAAATGTGTGCTAAACGTAGGTTTTGTTGTTAACCAAATTAAACATTGAAGTCTACTCTACAAGTTGTTTTTCGGCACCAAGCATCTAACTTTTTTAGTTAGGCTGCTATTTCTCTTTAAAAGCAATAGGCTGCGCCTTCCCTACTTACAAAAACCGCCTTCCTATGACCCTTGTGGAGATGCACAGGTTAACAGGGTCTCCAAATAGCAAGGGTCACAGTAACATCCCTTCCCTTTTCCCACCTGATAGCAAGGACGCGGCCGTTATTGATCCCTCAAAGTATTGAGTCACTAAAACTTGTACAATGAGAATGATTTGTCACTCCCAACCCTATTCAATTGATTTACTGTGCAATTTTGCTGTTTCGGATCAATCACGGAGTGCAACCATTGATATGTGCAGTCAGTCAAGCTATGCTAATTGACTGCGCTTTCATTAAGTGTTGTATGATTTACAATTTCATGCTCTACTGTGTAACGAAACGTTTCAAACATTGATATTGTATGCAGTGGATGGCATACAGTGGAGCAGAAAAGTGTGAGCTTACAACATTAAATGAACGCTGCTACCACCAGTACCGCTGCTGATACCCTAAAATATTAACTCTTGAATCAAGTAGTTATTTTGTCCTCAGAAGGACAATTTGTTGTTCAATTTAATATCGGATATCGAATCTCTGCTGTTATTCCCGACCGTGGGAATAAGGCATTCTTCTGATATCACAGTGGTAAATTTGACGGCCGAGAGGCTTTGATTATCGGTAACCCAAAAACGTTGTGTTGCTAAAATACGGCAGAGCTTTTCACTGAAGAAAATGCTGGCACCTACCACCAATACTGTTACTATTTCCGCTGCGGATACCTGCTGCTACCCGCCGCTACTTAGCTAGGACCGTCCTAGTGGCCATCCACTAGTAAAATGAATGATTTGAGCAGAAGCAGGCTTTATATAACCCAAAAAGTACAATTTAGTGTTGAATTTGTCTTCAAAAAGACAGTTTGTTGTTTAATATGGGATACGATGCTGATCGAATCTCTGTGCTATTCCCGCCAGTGAGAATACGTGGGAGGATTTTTTCTTACTTTAAATTTGACGGCCCACAGATTTTGATTGCAGCATCCCAAAACGTTTGTGTGATGTCAAAATATGGCCGCTATTCATGGGAATACCGCACAAAGGCTGCTTTTTACTAGAGGATGTGCCGCTTAGGGTGTCCCAAAAAAAATCGATGTTGAAAAAGTCAAGGTGCTCAGCTTCAAATTGAAGGATATTATTATTTATAGCATTTTGTAGAACATTTCGACTTTCTGAAAAATTGTTTTCAGGTTGCCCAAACGTGATTTTTGAAAAAATGACATAGTATTTTCCATACTTACCTTTTCAAACAGTCCCAAGCTGTGGTGTGGCCTTTTCTGTGCTTCTCTCACTGATGGATTGGTTGCAAGAACCATCATTACCGGGCTGTCGTCCAAAATCCTTACAACATGTCCAGCCCACCGCAACCTGCCAGTCCACAGTAAGTATCGTCCACACCGCCAGTCTATGGCGGTGTGGACGATACTTACTACCAACGTTTCGCTCCTTACTCGTGCAAAACGTGGACAAACGAATAGCACATGCTCGGCGGTTTCCTCCGCGCCTGCGCATTGTGGGCTAATAGGTGACTCCGCGAGCCCGAACCTGTGCAGGTACTGCCTAAAGCAGCCGTGGCCTAACAGTATCAGTGTCAGGTGGAAGTTAACTTCCCCATGACACCTCTCGATCCATCCGGCTGTCGCCGGGACGAGTCGGTGTGTCCATCTACCCTAGGTAGAGTTGGACCATTCCCGCTGCCACCTGGCCATGCGCGATAATACCGCTATAGTCGTGGAAGCTCTTATACAGGCATAGTCAACGTGGCTACCGAACGTGAGCTTGTCGTCGACCATTATCCCCTCTTCAAGGTTTCACGGACTCCTCCAGCCATCTTCAAGAGTAGCTGTGCCAAGCTGCTCTTTCGTGGGTAGCGCTGCCTCCAGCCGCTGCGCGTATTCCTGTGTAACCCCGGTGTCTCACATCTGATGCTGATGCTGCCGTTACCGTACAAAGGTAACTTTTTACTAAAGAAAACAGGAGTACCGCTGCACCTACAACTGACGCTGCTATTACTACCGCTGCTAGCACCCGCTGCCGCTGCTGCTATTGGCTGTCTCTATTGCTACTATCCGTTGCTACTGCTGCTGTTGATGCTAAGTTAGGATTGTCCTAGTGGCTATCCAGCACTAATATGACTGGTTTTGGCTGAAACATGCTGTTATTTGGACCAAATAATACCATCCCGGTTTACTCGGTATATAATTATGTAGACCGTGCTAGGAAAAGCAATCATTTAACGACCAATCAGCTCAATTGAAATCTGTGTTACAACACGTGACGATTTTCAGTAGTACAGTTGGTTGCATAAATAAGTCTTGACAGTTTGCAAGGTTTGATTTTGCGTTTTGGTGTCGTGTCGAAAAAGTTAAACTTATATCCGTTCCAACATTTAAAATAAAGTGTAAGGAATGCACGAAAGAATATTAACTCCGACAGCCGGCTTTCTCAAATAAGCATAATCATAAGACAGTGAATTCAAACAATATGCAACTGTAGAAATCATTAACATTTTAATATCGTGCGAAGGGTTAGGCTAAAATTGGTATAAAAAACGACTTCAAAAAAAAAATCTCGGGTTCAGGTTTCATAAACATGAAGTTTTCGGATCTGAGCCGGGTTCGATCGAAAAAAAGTATTTCGGGTTCGGCTTTCATTCGAAAAAAAAATCGGAGCTGCTAAGGAAGGACTGTCCTAGTCGCTAACCAGAACTAATATGACTGATTTAGGCAGAATCAGGCTCTCATATAGACCAAAAGGTACCTTCCCGGTTTACTAGGTTTACATAAGTCCATCGGCCGTGCTAGAGAAAGCATGCAGGAGTTTTTTTTCCTCTGTGTGGACTCATCACTTTGACCAGAGACATTTGATCTATTGTGATATTGTCCAGGTATTTTCTGTACTCCGCACTTCATATTATTGACAGTATCACTATTGAAGTGAATGATACGCTTTTCATTTATATCTGTGCTTGTGTGTGAGAATTTACCCTTTTGTTTTTCAAGCTTACTGCTCTACTATACCGAGCCTCTTTCTATCCTGCCAATGTCGCCAAATTACAATTCCCTGAACTGAGGCTACACCTAACGTTCCTCTCTGGCTAGGTTAATTTTAAGAGGGACTTATTATGTCAAGAGGAAGCAGTCTAATAGAAACCCCGTTACTCGTGCCAATATCGCCAATTACAATTTCGTGTAGAGGATAAATATTCCTGTAGAGGATTAATATCAGTTTTATTATAGGAAGGACTTATTTTGTCAAGAGAAAGGAGTCTTATCGAAACCTCGTTCCTTCTACCAACACCGCGTCACAATCACAATTACCTGAAGAGGCTTCATCTCTGGTCAGTTTTATTATAAGTAGGACTTATATTTTGTCAAGAGGAAGGAGTCTTATCGAAACCTCGTTCCTCCAGCCAAGACCGCGCCATAATTACAATTCCCTGAAGAGAACTATTACCTATACGTTACTCAGAACAGTTTTATTATTAGAGGGACTTTTTATTTTATCCCACTATTCGCCAAATTAACGCTTCTAGATATAGAAGCCGCTTTGAATAATGCTTCCCAATGTAGAAACGAAGTTTTGATATCTGTATTGTTACGTGTATAAGGAAAATGCTTTCAAAACCTGAATTTTCAGCTGAGATTGGTAGCTCATGAATATAAATAAGAGCTGTTAAAAGATTTCAACAGGAAGGTGATTCATCACAACTACTGAAGTCATTAGTTGTAGATAATCTACTAGGTACAATAAAGTAGGATTTAGCGTAAATCCTCAGAAATCAGATATTTTTTTTCCTCAAATACATAAGTTAAAACTTGATGGGCTTTAAATGAATAGAAAAACAACGACATTTTCTTCTGTAGTTAAATACTTAGGACTTACTGAACAGTGAAAACAGTTTTAAGACACAGTGAACGAAAGAACTAGTTACTAGTTGCTAAAGGACACCTGAGCATTATAAATCAAATTTATAGCAATCCATTAGTAACAGTCGTCACTCGTCAATGACTGAATGAAAACTTAATTCATATTTGACCGAAGTTTCAACGTGGCACAACCAGACTTTCTCTTTGTAGTTTGGGAGGACTACTAACTCGTTCAGAGTTTTATACTGATGAATCAAAACTCAATAATAAAGTTGGAGCTGGAGTAACAGGTCCCGGAATCAATTTATCAGTCTCTATGGGTGGATGGCCAACCGTATTCTAGGCTGAAATTCAAACGATTATAGAATGTACTACTGCCTGCTTTAAGAGAAAATTCCATACTTTCACGTCGAAAATATTGGCGCTGTATGAATAATCAAATTACTTTTAAAATTTGCTAAAGCCTCGTAAGTAATTGCTTAGATCGGCGAAGCTTAACCTCATTTGGCTGCAAACAGCCGCAGGATTGAAATATAAAAGGAGAAAATGAAAAAAGAACATACCTACGTAAAAGCCGCCGCGGTACCAGCCGAAAAGAAACGTGTTGTGAGAAAAAAGGTACACCTCTGAAACGTTTCTTTGTATGATGAAAACGAAAATGGAAAAACACGCGCGCCAGTGGCAAAGGGTTTAGCAGCAAAACTTTTCACGGCGTAAAAATCAAATTTGCCTGAGTTTTGGTAAAGAAAAATCAACAGCACCAGTTTTGTTGACTCAATTCCACTGCGCGAACTTTCGGGTACCTGTAGGTTGAGTTGCAGAGTACTCATTCGGCATGAAATGATGCTTTTTTTTGTTCTCAAGCCGTCAAACTTTCAGCGAGTGTTTTTTTCTCGCTCTCATTATGATATGTTGTAACAATTTAATTTTATACCCGACATAATTGATTTTTGTTTTGCTTTCGTTAACAGGAGTGCGAATGAAAAGTGCTGCTTGTGGCGCAAAATGAACATGAGCTAAATTTGGAAACATTTTAGATTTTCCGACCTTTAGAAGTGTTTTTTCACCGTTCTGAGCTGAACTTGGAATCATTTTCTTTTGAAGCCTTTTCTGGCTTTCAGAAGAATTCTTTCACTATCTTGATTGCATGTTGGGATCTTTTTCTGCTTTACCTATTGCAGATCTTTGAAAACGTTATTCTACTATTTCGAGCCTAACTTACTTTTTTGTCGAAACTATATCGAACTGGATAAAGCACGTGGTCTGCAATTGCTTTTAAACGCTTCGGTTTTATATAAGTTGCACTCCTCCTCCTGCACAACTTTCGGATTACCTGGACGAATTCGAAGTGTTTGTTATTGCAAAGTACTTGTCAAACAACATTGAAGTTTCAAGTGCAGTCTATTTTCAGTCTGCGATTATTCAACTGATCCTAACCAAGATTCGAACATACAATAACTGTCTTGTTAGGTCAATAAACCTGCATAACAACTGGTGCCATATTGAAGTCAGCGCCATAACTCAGAAAAAAAGGCCAGCAAAATAAAATTGCAACACCGCAGGATCTCGACAAATTGGGAGTCGCTACCGTACCGAATCTGCTGACAGGCTTTTACGCTATTTGATTTTATTGTTGAAATCTTCGGGACGCTCTGTGGGAAAGGTAATTCCAACGTCAAGGATCGGACAACAATACCCACTCAAGGAGGGAAAGTTCGCCTATGTACATTGATTGATGATGGACTTTTAGCATTTTGTTGTTGGGTGGATGCAAATAATGGACTTTCCACAGACGGTGCCGGTTTTCCTCTTATATTTACTGCATACAATCGTGTGATGGATTTCACCTAACAATAACCGCAATCTAGTTTCGCAAAAAAAGGCTTTGAAATGCCAAAGCTCGACAAAAGTTGTTAAAAATGTGATTTTACAATGGATGAAAGCCCTCCGAATCGTCAAAGTTGGAAAAAAGTAAATCCCAAATTACCCTATTAACAGTATGTAATATATTTAAACAAGCTAATGTAACGACAACTTTTCTTTTTTCCAAGGAGCGTAATAATTAGTAAGCATGGCTTTACTTCCGAACACATCCGTCCCGCTGAGAGACTAGATATACTAAGTTTGGCCGGACGACCGGAGGAGTAACATGGAAAAGTGAAACTTTTCCAATGAGGCAAAAGTTACATCTGCGAAACAATAGGGAAAGTGCAACGGAGCAGAAGAAAACCATCGAGCGTACCGGCACCGACCCGGCGCCAGTTTCGGGAAAGACTGGGCAGCGCGCGGTGGCAGAAGCGGTTCCACTTTCTCGCGTCGCACGAGGGCCTACGAAAACTCGCGTTTTCGCCTGACCGATCTTTTCCCCGGTAATAGGAATAGGGACAAGGAAAAAGAGGAAAAGAGTACTGTGCCAAGACCAGTGGAAGGGTTAATTTATTTATTGCCAATATTCACTCACTTACTCACTAAACTTGGTATTGTCAGCAGGAGCTCGAAATATATTTACTGGTTTTCTGACATGTTTTCTCATACCCCACCAGGTTTAATTTTAAACTCGCTTGTCCTATTTTAATCCTACCTGGGTTTTCTCACGAGTGGTTATTTTTCATTACCTTATCTTGTTTGTACCGTTCATGCCTAAAATTGTTCTTAACCTAAATTGTTCAAACCGGCGTTATCCTAGGAAAATCCGACCGCTGCGTAAGTCCAAACAACCGAGCGGGCGTTCGACCGTGACCGTGACGGATGTGCAGCTTGTTTCGAAGTTTAAATTTATGGGGACATTTATCACCTGACAATTAGGTCGGATGACGACAGCAAGAGATGTGAGCGAAAGCAAAGCAGGACTGGACTTCTCCACTCCAGTCTGTGCTGCTGTCATGTGTCACGGGTGAATGACGCAATGTAATTTTGGGGCAGCACCGGGGGGTCGAGTCCTTTCTGTGCAAATGACAAAGAGGAGGGGACCGATAGCTGAAATCCATCCGCCCTTGGGGATATCAGTCCTCGGAAAGGTCACAACCAGTCAAGATTGCGCGTAACTGTGGCGCAATATATAATTTTAACCAGAAGCGATGTATCCGCCGGATCCGATTGGTGCGAGTGAATTATCGACGTGTTTTATTATGGATATAAAATTTATAGATTGGAAGCACTGAAATCGGTGAACAATAAAATCGAGAAATTTTCTCCAGAGATATTTTCTTTTCTGCCATCAATTAGGCGATACTTTGTTGCGACAATTTCGAATATCCATTAACTGTCGTTATTATTCGCATGCTTTATTCGTTTTTTTATGTCAATGTAACTAAAATTTGTCCGATATGAAAGCACCGAGAAATCCTGGGGAAAAAACAGCAGTGTACCAACAATCTGTCGTAAAATGTTTTCTTCATATGCGATAGAGTGTTGTCGTGATGAAAAATCACTTCAAGAGCACCTTAACGAAGCGCTTCACCTTTACCAAGCGCCAAAAAATTTTATTATTTAGGTCTACAAACAAAAATAATTATTCAGAAAAAATATGAATCAAAAATATTCATAGAGCCAAAACTTAGAATTTTTCTACCATTTATGCTTATAAATATAAATGGTAGAAAAATTCTAAGAAATAAAAGTAAAAAAAAAAAAATTTAGTATCTCGAGAAGCTACTTTTTCAAATCTAATTTTTTATTAAAACAGCAAAATATTACTCTATACAATAATTTAATTGTTCGAACGGGAATTTTTTACGCAGATTTCCCAAAGAAGTCTTTTTAACGCGGTATATTTTTAATGGCACATTTTTTGACGCTATCTATGAATGTACCCAATTTTTGGCCTCTTCGAAAAAACAAAAGTGGTCAGCCAGATCTTGCGTCATTGATAGGAAGAGGTTTAACGGCCCGAGGCAAAAAACCTCTTCCAAATTTTATTGTTAATTTCTGATTACTGATCATAGCTCGTAATTATCAAGCAGAAAAAAACAACAATTGTTGGTGGCAATATAGTTGACACTGCCTTATAGAGGGTTAACGACTTCAGCAACATGTGGTCGAGCGTTGTCGTGCAAAAGAATCTTTTCATCATTTCTTTACATGTACAGTGGCCGTTTTATGATTTTTTTCAATTGCTCCAGGAGCCCTACTTGTCAACTACGTAAAAATTGCCAATTTTACAGCGTTAAAAACATTCACGACAAGTTCTTTCACTTTTGCAGTGTTCATCATAAGTTTTAACACTAATTCTACGTGCCTCGACCACAGATTTTTTCGAACTTACAGCGAATAAAGAAGTTTCCTGCAAATGAAGCTCATTTGGACCAGTCAATAATTGACAAAATCAATCAAATTAAATTCTTCAATTGAAAGTTGTGTGTTTATCTTTCTTCCTTTTTTTCTTCTCGTATGTTCATTGCACTATCATCACTATTTTGTTTTATTTTGTTATATTCTACAGCAATATTAAATTGAAAATAATTTTATTTCACTCTTCTCGCCATAATGGAATAAACAAAGGAAAAAAGAAATAACAAAAAACATACATGACAATACATTCTGTGCCGAACACGCATCAGTATAGAACGTGTTTGGTGATCGCTCCGATAGAATATAAAACAAAAGACGCGCGAGCAAGTGTTGGCATTGTTTGCCTGGCCGAGTGAAGGTTCAAGGTCGCCCGCCTTTGTGCAACTGTTTCGCATCGTGGCTGTTTGCTGGTGCGTTAGCCGATTTGGCTGCTAAGTGATTTGTGCCACAGCAGTGGACGAGAATCTCAACACAAAGGAGGAAAAAGAAGAAGCCAACAGTTGACAGCGAGTTGTGTCGCTGTGCTGAGTGACCACACACCCGGCTCGCTGCTGGTGGCTGTTTGGAGCTGCTGTATTGGTGCTGCTGGCTGTAACGGCTGCAGCTTCGACCGTTCGGACAACCAACCCTGCTGAAAGGAGAAGTAAAGAGGTACGTGTTCTGTCGGCGCTAGTGCACTAGATTTAGCGCGATGGATGTAGATCCCTCGCCTCCCGTGCCACCATCCCCGAACCCCTCCGACCCTGTCCCTCCTGCCAACCCTTCCTCTGTTATTTCTCCAGTCCCCCCTCGCCCCAGGCTTTACCCGGACGGATCTCAGGGCAGCTTTACTGTTTTCTTCCGGCCAAAAGCAGGACCGAAATCGAAACCGTTAAACATCCTGAAGATTTCGAAAGACCTGACGGAGGGGTACAAGGCCGTGACCGAAATCTCCAAGGTCAGACCCAACAAGCTCCGTGTCGTGGTCAGCGACCTGGAACAGGCCAACGCTATTGCTCGCTCCGAGCTTTTCACACGCGAGTATCGCGTTTATATACCCGCACGAGACGTGGAGATCGACGGTGTCATAACCGATTCGAGTCTGTCGGTCGAGTGTATCTTGGCAAGCGGTTTTGGCTGCTTCAAAAATGCTTTGTGTCACGACGTAAAAGTAAAGATCATAGATTGCAAGCAATTGCGGTCTGTGTCTCTTGTCAACGGCACAAAAGTGTACACTCCGTCAGACTCGTTTCGTGTTACGTTTGCCGGATCTGCTCTCCCTAGCCACGTCTCGATCGATCGGGCTCGTCTGCCTGTGCGATTGTATGTACCCCGTGTTATGAATTGCACCAATTGCAAGCAGTTAGGCCACACAGCCGCCTACTGCTGCAATAAGGCACGATGTAGCAAGTGTGGGGAGACTCATGCGGAAGATTCTTGCAGTGTTAATGCTGAAAAATGTATTCACTGTGGGGAAATACAGCATGAGCTCTCCACATGCCCGGTGTACATGCAGCGCAGAGATAAAATCAAGCGGTCACTTAAGGAGCGTTCAAAGCGTTCTTACGCTGAGATGCTGAAGAAGACCGTGACCACTTCTACCATAACATCGAACCCCTTTGATCTGTTGTCCTCTGATGAAACCGATTCTGACGATTCACCAGCGGGAACAACTTATGCCAATCCTGGGGCGTCTAGAAAGAGGGAAAATATTTCCTCTCCTAAACTTCCCCGAAAAGGTCCTAAGATTTCCCAAAGTGAAATGAAAGTTACAAACAAACCAAACAGTGCTGCGGAAAAACCGAAGCAAACTCCTCCTGGGCTTGCAAATTTAAAGTCCCAGAAGGAGTTCCCAGCACTGCCAGGAACATCTAAAACCCCAGTTGTTCCTTTTGCACTCCCAGTTGATGAAACAAACTCTGGATTAGTGAAATTTTCTGACATTGTGGACTGGATTTTTGAAACTTTCAATGTACCCGATCCAATTAAAATTTTTCTTACAGCATTCCTCCCAACAGGTAGATCATTTTTGAAGCAGTTGACTGCCCAATGGCCCCTCCTTGCAGCGATTGTATCCTTCGATGCCTAATTCATCTGCGTATACGAAGGATTCTATCTCTGTCTTACAGTGGAATTGTAGAAGTATTTTATCAAAAATGGATTCATTTAAAGTTTTAATAAATAGAAACAAATGCGATGCATTTTCCCTTTGTGAAACTTGGCTTACTTCAAATATTGATCTCAACTTCCATGATTTTAATATTATTCGCCTTGATCGAGACACCCCATATGGAGGAGTACTTTTAGGGATTAAAAAGTGCTATTCTTTCTATCGTATTAACCTCCCCTCGATTCCAGGCATCGAAGTTGTCGCATGTCAAATGACAATACAAGGTAAAGAGCTTTGTATTGCCTCAATATATATTCCTCCCAGAGCACAGGCTGGGCAACGGCTGCTCTTTGATTTAATAGAACTTCTTCCCTCGCCACGTTTGATTTTGGGAGACTTCAACTCTCATGGTGTGGCTTGGGGTTCCCCCTACAATGATAACCGCTCCTCTTTAATCTATAACCTTTGCGATGACTTCGACATGACTATTTTGAACAACGGTGAAATGACACGTATCCCGAAACCTCCAGCGCGCCCAAGCGCTTTGGATCTATCCTTATGTTCGACGTCGCTACGGTTGGGTTGCACATGGAAGGTAATCCTCGATCCTCACGGTAGCGACCATCTGCCTATTCTTATTTCAATTACTAACGGTTCAACTCGCATGCGACCAATTGACATTCCGTATGACCTCACACGGAATGTCGATTGGAAGTTATACGAGGAAATGATTTCAAAAGCGGTCGAGTCGAATCAACATCACCCACCACTTGAAGAATACAACCTTCTCGCGGGCTTAATCCTCGACGCCGCGTTGCAAGCCCAAACGAAGAAATATCCCGGCGTAACGATCAAAGAGCGGCCTCCAACTCCGTGGTGGGACAAAGAGTGCTCCGATGTCTACACGCAAAGATCCGACGCGTTTTTGGCCTTCCAGAAGGGAGGTATACCCGACGACTATATACGGTATTCGGAGCTTAATACCAAGCTTAAAAGCCTGGCTAAAGCAAAGAAACGCGGATATTGGCGTCGGTTCGTGAACGAGACGTCGAGGGAGACATCGATGAGCACTCTTTGGAACACAGCCCGAAGAATGCGGAATCGCGTAACGGTCAACGAAAGCGAGGAGTCTTCAAGTCGGTGGATATTTGATTTTGCCAGGAAAGTATGTCCGGACTCTGTTCCTGCGCAAAACTTTGTTCGCGATACGTCTCCGGGTCACGACGCGATAGAATCACCTTTTACGATGGCAGAATTTTCAGTTGCCCTCCTGTCCTGTAACAATAACGCACCTGGGTTAGATAGAATCAAATTCAACTTGTTGAAGAATCTACCCGGCAATGCCAAGAGGCGCTTGTTGAACTTGTTCAATAAGTTCCTGGAGCAAAACATTGTACCGCAGGATTGGGGCAAGTGAAGGTGATCGCCATCCAAAAACCAGGGAAACCAGCTTCTGATCACAACTCTTATAGGCCGATTGCAATGCTATCCTGTATCCGGAAATTGATGGAAAAAATGATACTCCGTCGTTTAGACCATTGGGTCGAATCAAATGGTCTACTATCAGATACTCAATTTGGCTTCCGCCGTGCCAAAGGGACGAATGATTGTCTTGCGCTGCTTTCAACAGATATTCAGCTGGCGTATGCTCGCAAAGAACAAATGGCGTCTGCGTTCTTGGACATTAAGGGGGCTTTTGATTCCGTTTCTATTGACATTCTTTCGGGCAAACTTCACCGACAAGGATTTTCTCCAATTTTGAACAATTTTTTGCACAATTTGCTGTCCGAAAAGCACATGCATTTTACGCACGGCGATTTAGCAACTTTTCGCATTAGGTACATGGGTCTTCCCCAGGGCTCATGTTTAAGCCCCCTTCTTTACAACTTTTATGTAAATGACATCAACGAATGTCTGGCAAATTCATGCACGATAAGACAACTGCAGACGACAGTGTAATCTCTGTTACAGGAGCCAAAGCTGCTGATTTGCAAGGACCATTGCAAGATACCTTGGACAATTTGTCTGCTTGGGCTTTACAGCTAGGTATCGAATTCTCTCCGGAGAAGACTGAGATAGTAGTAGGAAGCATGAACCAGCTCAGCTTCAAACACAATTAATGGGTAAAACGATTTCTCAGGTTTTGATACACAAATATCTTGGTGTCTGGTTCGACTCTAAAGGCACCTGGGGTTGTCACGTTAGGTATCTGATGAAAAAATGTCAACAAAGAGTAAATTTTCTTCGAACAATAACCGGACAATGGTGGGGAGCCCACCCAGGAGACCTTATAAGGCTTTACCAAACAACGATATTGTCTGTCATTGAGTACGGGTGTTTCTGCTTCCGCTCCGCAGCAAACACACATTTGATCAAACTGGAGCGAATACAATATCGTTGTTTGCGTATCGCCTTAGGTTGCATGCAGTCGACCCATACGATGAGTTTGGAGGTCTTAGCTGGAGTACTACCATTGAAAAACCGCTTCTGGAGCCTGTCTTCTCGCATTCTTATGAAATGTGACGTCTTGAACCGTCCTGTGATTGAAAATTTTGAAAGGTTAATCGAACTTAATCTCAAACCCGTTTTATGACATTGTATTTCCATCACATGTCCCATAATATTAACCCTTCTTCGAATATTCCAAATCGTGTCGACTTATCAAATACTTATGATTCTACTGTGTTTTTCGATACATCCATGATAGAAGAAACTCGTGGAATCCCGGATCATTTACGCGTGCAGCAGATCCCCAAAATTTTTTCCAATAAATATCGAAACATCAACTGCGACAATATGTTATACACTGACGGATCACTTCTTGATGGGTCCACTGGCTTCGGTATTTTCAATAACAATTTAACCGTCTCCCATAAGCTCGATAATCCTGTTTCTGTTTACGTCGCAGAATTGGCTGCAATTCAGTACACCCTAGGGATTATCGAAAAAATGCTCACGGACCATTATTTCATCTTTACGGACAGTCTCAGTTCCATTGAGGCTCTCCGATCGATGAAAGATGTTAAGCACTCTCCGTATTTCCTGGGGAAAATACGGGAACATCTGAGTGCTTTATCCGAAAAATCATATCAGATTACCTTAGCGTGGGTCCCTTCTCACTGCTCGATACCGGGCAATGAGAAAGCGAACTCTTTGGCTAAGGTGGGCGCAACAAACGGTGGAATTTATGAAAGACCAATTGCCTTTAATGAATTTTTCTCATTTGTACGTCAGAATACGATCATCAGTTGGCAAAATGCTTGGACCAGAGGGGAATTGGGAAGGTGGTTACATTCCATAATCCCCAAAGTATCGACGAACCCGTGGTTCAAGGGGTTGGATGTAGGTCGGGATTTCATTTGCGTGATGTCCCGGCTTATGTCCAATCACTATAGATTTGACGCGCATCTCCGTCGTGTTGGGCTCGGGGAAAGTGGTATCTGTGCCTGTGGTGAGGGTTATCACGACATAGAGCACGTTGTTTGGTCATGTCCTGTACACCGTGACGCCAGGTCTAGATTAATAGCTTCCCTGCAGGCCGAAGGTAGGCAGCCGGCTGTTCCTGTTCGTGATGTCTTGGCGAGCCGTGACCTATCCTGCATGTCCCTTATATACGTTTTCCTGAAATCCATCCACGCCCCAGTTTAGTCCTACCCCCTTCCGCCTGCATCCAGCCTAACGCCAAGAACACGTTAAGACCCCGGATCCGGAAACAGCAATCAGACCCGCACGATACTCTCAAGGCCCGAGGGAGACAACCCAATATGCCAGTCCGTAATATCTTGGCCCAGCAGCGGAACATGTGCTTACCTATGGCAATGAAAACCATCATACAGTAAACCAGTGCTTTTAATGCAAAATATTATAGCTTTAAGTTACATTTAGTTTCAGCTCGCAGTCGGCAGCGAGGATAAAAAATTTGCTTTTAGTTATTAAGATACTTTAGAAAGTAAGCTACCAGATATAATTGGCGCCGTTAAACATTAAATTGTATTTGTGCCGTGTCAAATGAATTATAGATGAACAAAAAAAATCAGTTTTCTGTTTCTTGAGGTCTGTCTGCTCCGGAAGTATCAATATAGGGGATTCTCTGAGTTTAAACCTCAAATTAACCTAGCTTTCCTGAAACAAAAATCACCTTCTTGGATTTAAATACAGTAATGTCTGTTTTTACACGGTTTTTTTTACACGGTTTAATTTTACACGATTCTTTTTCCAAATAACGATTTTCCAAATAACACGATTTTTTTTACGTCGTTTGCCCAAATAACGCGATTTTTTTACACGGTTTTTTTGCACGATTTTTCGTCTTCGCGTAGAATTGTTACAGTAAGTAGCAGTAACGGTAACAAACTATAATAGGCTGTTTTTTACAATGTTTCATTTTTACACCGTTTTCGTTTTACAAGATTTTTTTTACGACGTTTTTCCAAATAACACGGTTTTTTTTACGACGTTTTTCCAAATAACGCGGTTTTTTTTACACGATTTTTTTTTGCACGGTACGTAGAATCGTGTAAAAAAGAACTTTACTGTATAGCGTCGAACATCGACATTTGGTCTGTGGACCTCATCCCGATTTCGAATATATGCGTATTGCAGTTATCAGTTTTTTTTCCAGAAACCAGATGTCGCCATCTTGAATTTCAAAATGTTGTCGGACTTCGTTATCCGGTGTCTAAGCATCGTCCTGGTTTCCACAGTTTTGTACTACTTCCCAGGAGCCGTTATGCTATATTGTTATGCTGTGACATACATACAAAACTTGTCTTTAAAAAAACACGAATAAAAACGACTTAAAACGAGCACCGATCTGAACCAAACCGAACATCGCAAGTGTCTCCACCGCAGTCGAGAGTGTATTGAATCCGCTTCCGACCAAAACAAACCCGCCGAGACGTCGAATCCAGCCCTACTTTTCGACAGCTAGAGGAAAACCGCGGCCTCTCTAACACTAACACAAACATGACAAAAAAAATATCATTTATCTCACGTGAATAAAACATTCTCAAACGAGAAAACAGAAGGGCAATGTTAACGGAGAAATTCAAACAACTTTTCGTTACAATGCTTGCATCATTACATTCGAGAGTGACCGCAAGTGATAAGTTTGAAGCAAATTTCTCCTTTACAATATTCTTCGAGTTATAGACGCTAAGATTACGATAGACTATATTATATCATCATCAATGTTAATAATTTTTATCACTAATTTCAACACTAATAAAAAAATAACTTTCTGAAAATAATGTTTACGGTTTACGGTTTATGAATATCAACCAAAATCCGACTCAAATACAAATTTTTGGCTATTTTCCAGGAAACGGAAAAAAAAATCTTAAATTTTAAAATGGCCATAAAATTGACTCCAGATGCTATTTAAAATCTCTTCAGTGTTGCTATATTATTTCCAGAGTTATTTTATAAAAAAAAGTTATTGTTATTGATCATTGTCAAATGCAACAATTCAATACGTTATCTTGCGGTCGTGGCTTGCTTTCTGTTATTTACTAAAGGATGTGCCGCAGTACCTATCACTGCGTTGCAACCACAACTATCGCTCCTGGTTCCCGCTGTGGTTACAAATGCTGGTACCCAAAAATATTAATTTTTAATTAAGTATTTCATAAGTATTTAATTTGTCCTCAAAAGGACAATTTGACAGTGGGAAAATGGCACTCTTACACAGTGCAAAGCTGACAGGCGGAGCTTTTCACTGGAGAAAGTTACTGGCCAATGTGCACCAACTGCTGATGCTGCCGCTACCGTTTTTACTAAGGGAAGAAGTAATGCCGCTGCACTTACTACTAATGACGCTGCTAGCATTACGGCTGCTGGTCTTCACGCCGTTGCTGCTATCCAGAACTAATATGACTGGTTTAGGCAGAAGCAGGCTCTTATAAAGATCATTTTGGGTGCACGTTACTCCAGCAGTACCCAAAATCAGGGTAGTTTTTCACTCAATGCTAAAATTGCATCTGCACAGGTTATAAACTTTGAACCATTTTTTATTTTTTGCTGTTATTCAACGTTTGCTTAGTTTTCTGTGAAAAAATATAATCTCCTGAAACCTTCCTTTAAAGCACCACACCACTTAGGAAAGCTCGAATTAACCTCCGTCTTTCGAGTGTAGATTGTTGTTTTTGCAGCTTTGCAAGAAGTTTTAGTTTAAAAAAAGTGGATTTGTTTATCAGAAACATCATAAATCCTATAAAAAATTGAAACTATTCTTAAGGTATTTTCGGCATTCCTACATTTTTGCCTTTCTCCTAGAAAGGTATAGCAATCACTTGCAAAACCGAAAGTATAAAAGTGCTCCAAAGGGCCGAATGGCATATATCACTCGACTCGGCTCGACGAGCTGAGCATTTTCTGTATGTGTGTGTATGTGTGTGTGTGTGTGTGTGTGTGTGTGTGTGTGTGTATGTGCAGATTTTTATTCTCACTCACTTTTCTCAGAGATGGCTGGACCGATTTTCATGAAATTAAATGCAAATGAAAGGTCTCTTCGTCCCATAAGACCCTATTAAATTTCATTGTAATCGGATTCTTAGTCTAGAGGTTATGTTTCAAAATGTAAAAATCATGAAATGTAAATGTAAAAATCATCAAATGAACGGGCTACCTGAAAAACCCTTAACTTTTGAATTTCATAAAGATTGAACGTGTGGTTAAAAAGTTATGACAAGAAACGTGTTTTGAAGACTACTTAATCTCACTGATGTTTCTCAGAGATGGCTGAACCGATTTTCATAAAATCAGTGTCAAATGGAAGGTCTAGTTGCCCCATAAGACCCTATTGATTTGTTTTGCAATCGGACTTTTACTTTGCCTGTTATGTTAAAAAATGTGAAATCCAGCTATGAATAGGAACATATTCCGAAGACTACTTGGATCACTCACTTTTATCAGAGATAGCTGACCCGATTTCCACAAAATTAGTGTCAAATAAAAAGTCTAGCTGCTTCATAACACCCTATTGAATTTTACTGTATTCGGACTGTAACTTCGTCTGTAATGTACCAAAATGTGAAAATCACGAAACTTCATTATCTCAGAAACTACAAAATCGATTTGATCAATATTATTTTCAGATAAGCGGGCCAGTTAAGGGTTAACTGATGAATTATGATTGAACACGTTGTTTCAAATTTTGGCTGCCCTATACGTTCCCATTTTATTTGATTATAATCGAACTTAAGCAACCGTTATGTATTAAATTGTTAATGAAACAACGAAAGTCTATTATCTCAAAGATTACATGACTTATTTGAACATAACTAATGTCATACGAACGAGTCATCTCTAAAACTTACAAATAACAAACTTCATAACAATCTAATATGTGGCTCAAAAGTTATGGAAAGAAAAGAAATTCAAAGACTATTTAAAACTATACCTGCTTTGATTGATATATTTATGTGGCCTCAACATAATTTAAATGTGGTTTTGTACTATTTGAACGTTCCAAAGTCATTGATTCCTTGCGATGTGTTCAAAGTCTGCAAATGCACGAAGAATCGGCCATAGAATATGTTCAAAGTCAAAAGACAAATCGTTTGGTTTATCGGTTTTATTGGTTTTATCGAAATGACAACATCCTCGACTTTTGGCTTCTGTACATCGCCCTAATTCTGAATATATTCATATTGGGTGGTATTCGGTCATTTTCAGCAAATTTTCTGGCATCAATCTAACACCGGAAATACCCATATTGGGAGGTATTTGGTTATTTTGGTTGTTTTCCAGAAACTAACAGTGGTCGTCTTTAAACTCAAAATGGTGTCAAGGGTCAATGTTTGGTTTCTATGCATCATCTCGATTACGGAAATATGTTGAGTATTATTTGGTCATTTTCGACTGTTTCCTATAAGTTGCCATTTAGCGATTCAAAATGGTGCATGAGGTCAATTGTTAGCTCATTGCATCATTCTGGTTCCAGAGATACTCATATTGGATGGTATTTGGTTATTTTAGGCTGTTTTTCACAAACCGGAAGTCGCCATCTTGGATTTCAAAATGATATTTAATATAATTTCTGGCCTATGAGCGTCATTCTGGTTGAAAAAACACCCATATTGGGTGTGATTTGATAATTTTCGATTTCAGGTGCTGTGTATCATTCTAGATCCGGAGATACTCATGTTAGACGGAAATCGGCCATTTTTGGCTGTTTTCCAGAAACCACAAGTTGCCATCCTACAATTCATAATGGTGTCTGAAGTCGATTTGTGGCTCCAGTGCATCATTACGATTCCTAAAATACTCATATTGGGTGGTATTTGGTCGTTTGCCGCTGGTTTTCCGTAGCCGGAACTCGCCATATTAGAATTCAAAATGGTATCTGTGGTCGAATTCAGCTCCTGTGTATCTTTCTTGTGGTCCCCGTGGCTCTGTGGTTAGCGATGTCGAGGATCTTTTTGAGCTGGAAATTTTCTCGACTCAGCACTGGGGCACGGTGTATCGTTGTACTTATCCTACACATGCAAAATGTGCCAAAAACAATATCCAAAATGTTGCCTGAGGTCGATTATGGAATATATATGTTACCAATTAAAACATTCACCTGCCAAATATGGTTCCATTTAGTTGATTAGTTCGCGAGATGTGCAGAAATTTGTGCAGAAACATGTGCTTCCATAAGAGGGAGGGGCGTCGAACCATTATGGACATATTTATTACCCTTTAAAACATCCACATGCCAAATTCGGTTTCATTTGCTTGGTTTGTTCTTGAGTTGTGCAGAAATGTATGTTTCATTTGTATTGGACCCCTCCTTTCCAGAAGAGGGAGGGGTCTCAAACTATCATAGGAACCTGTATCGGGACCAAAAACCCCTACATACAAATTTTCACGTCGATCGTTGCGGTAGTTTTCGAGCCTATATGGATCAAACAGACAGACAAACCGGACTACATTTTTATATGTATAGATTACAACATCAATATTTTAGAACCTAAAGAGTGACATACATTTATTGGATTGAAGCGTGCATGTAAATCTATTTTTACAAATAAAAGTTTGAATGAGAAAGGCTGGGTCTGACCGCTAGGTGGATTAATTTAGGTTTTTCATATTTGAGATATATCATTATTTCTTAAACATGAAAAAAAAAATTCTAGGGTATAGTTTTCTAAAATCACATAAGAAAAAGTTAATCAGTAGTTTTTTAATTTTAAAAAAAAATTTAGAATGTGAAAAAAATATATTTTTTTTTCAAAAAGTCATAACTTTTATTCTTAATTTCTCCATGATCGGGCCGGTTGGGTTGTTTTAGTAATTTTTTGTTGTTTATCTAAAAAAGAATAGATTCTTGAAAAACAAGTTTTTACAGATAATTAATGTTTTATTTTTCTTTTACTTTTTTTCAAAAAATAATATTTCTTTTTAGAGTGTATGTTTTTTTCGGAAAGACAAAATTATCATCTATAACTTTGACGAAGACGTCACACCGTTCAAACAAACCGGTTTGGCCTTAAAAATATTTGTAATCATCAAAACCTTCCCAAAATAGCATTTTCCAATAGCTTCTCAAAAATGAGTCGTGTTTCGAAAAATTAAACCAATGGCATCTTTTGCCTATAGAAACGTCTATGCAAAGCTTCAGCCGAATTAAAAATGGTCGATTGAATTAGTTGGCCGTTTTTTGGTGGAATCTTATCTTCAAACTGCTATGAAAAAGAACTCGTTTGAAAAGAAGCCTTTGCTAGCTTCCAAATTACAAAAAAAACTATTTAGATACACTTGCGTAAATCATAATGGAACAGAGAAATAGATTGAATACTAAGTGATAATGAACAAATCTTGCAGCAATAAGGTAAACTCTGATGTTGATTCGAGCGATATTTATTTAAAATTATTCAAACATATTCTTCAATTGGATTAGGTTAGTTAATATACGCGTATATAAAATATATAAGAATAATATAAATCGTCCTGTAGAGGACAATCCGAAATGGCGAAGGTTCGTATCCCACCGCTGTCACCATAGTGGGGGAGGCACCGAACCCTCAACGGGTACTTGTCATCAATTGAAAATTTAAAACCTGACCAAGTTCCGTACGTGCGGTGGTGCGACCACATAGAACGCTTGATGAATCAAAATTAATTAATAACTTACAATTCGATCTAAGCTTTATCTATAGTAGAATCGACGAGAGACAATTTTCCCTCGCAATTCTATTACCCTTTTTTCTGTATTTACCATTATGTTTAACAATAACCCGGTCTACCCGCCAATAATGGATAGTTTTGGGCTGTTTGGCTCAACCTATACAAATACAATAGTAGACTGTGTACAGGAATTTACTGTATAATGTTCACAACCCGGTAGAAAATCGTTTTTTTGGTTCTTAATACGTCAAATAAGTGACGAAACCCTCTAGAACAATTGGGGGGACCTGGGTCATCGTCACAGTCTATTTCTAGAGATGTACCGATTTCGATTCTCCACAATACCAGTAACTAAATTATTACGAAATCACATGGTTTTTTATATTATTTCGTGATTGTTTCTAATTATAAAGTACTAAAACACTTTTATTTTTTTTCTATTTCAGGTACGCCCTGTTCGAAATCAGTGCTATAACCGAGCAATATTAGCAAGAGTTCACGAATGAATTTAAGCTTCCTATTGGTTTTGTATGTACAAGCAAATATCTCATTGAAACCGACAGGAAAAGAGAAACTATCTCAAAACAGTCTCTAGCTATGGGAGTGGCAAAACAGCATATGAAAAACAATGATATAGCGCACTCACTCTGAATACGGGATGTATTATAATAGAGGTATGAGTGCGAGAGAATTATTGAAGAGAGAGAGTAGAAGAGAACAACTTCAAAGATAAAGTGTTTTCCTGCTATCTTTAGTGATATCCGCTTACTGTGCAACGCACGTGCTGTTTCAGTAAACCTTGTGTAGTTCAATCAATGGTCAATTCGAAAACAACATTCGAATTGTAGTTCATCGGTTGACATAAACAGTAGGTGGCAATGGAGATCGACTTTTTGAATTTCGTTCGGCGGTAGGTTCCAAAAATTTTCTCACTGCCAAATTCCGAGTATAGTCAAAATCAATCATATAGTTCAAAATCCCATTTTCACTATCATACAGATTTTCGTTACAACCTTTTGTTGCATAGTCTGAAATAGTATGTTTTCCCGATATTCCTCCACCGGGATATAGTGTTGCTTCTAGACACCTTGTTTCCCATGCAAAAAACAACGACAGTTGAGTTGAGAGCTATTCCGAATCGTTTTAGTTTAAGCAATCGAAGAGTGGTCAAGGCGAGTGAATCAGGACGCTTCATAAAAGTGATTCATTAATCCATTGTAGAAATACACTTGACATCACCAATGTTTGTTCTTTATCGTTGCGATTAATATTTCAATAAGACTCCAAATTAGTGAAACTACCCAAACTAAACACAGCACCGTCGCAACGGTCCGTATCTCTGGTCATTATCTCCCACAATGCAGCGCGAAAAACCCAGGCAAAGGCAAGTCACCCAAACAGCCAGTCATTGCTTGGAGGTCAAAATAGAACAGGAGCGGCAAAGTTGAAAAAGAACATCCGGCAGCTAACTGGTGTTAGTCAAAGGATGCAGGCTGACCCCAAATGGGGTGTCAGTTATTGTCCGTGCAAGGTGCAACCAGGGCCGTTAATGTGTCTCGATGCGATCGGGTTGCACCATTAGATTCTAATTAGTGGTAGAAGCTCCTACCCCAAAGGGGTCATCTTGAAGCAAGAAATTAAAATTAATGGGAAAAGGTAGAAAACCAACACCAGGAATGACATTTTAGATTGGTATGGTGCTTTTAACATTCCCGCACAGTGGCTAGCAATTGTCTTGAATGGCTTGATACCGCTGAACCCGAGAGGCGCGCAGTGGAGTGCAATGCAAGATTATCGGCAGAATATTCAACATGTTATTGGTATGGAAAGTAGGTATTTCGTTTTCGAGTATTTCGTTTGTTCATGAGAAAATATTTATCACTGCTTAATCAGTACATTTTTTGTCAGGTGGAATTCCGAAGGGCGAACTTAAAATTTTCATTTCACTCCAATTTCGAACGGTTTACAGAACAACAAATCTGAACCGTTTTCCGCTTGGGGGATTGATAAAATTGGTAACGCGTTCATTGAATACCGAAACTCGATTTGTGATACCAATCAATCGATTGATGAAAATACCTCTGCCTGAATTTCAGTCACGGAAATCCAAATCCTCGCAGTTTTGTTTTTATCGTTCACAACTCATAATTCAATAACATTTTCATTGATACATCTTAATCAAGTGCGATGCTTGCAACTATATGAAATACGTGTCGACATTTTCCTGCTTTTTCGTCCGATTCCTCGTGTGCAGTCGGTAGCAGCATGGACCCTCTATTGTGTGCTGCAAACTGATTTCGATCATCCGGTTTCGAAAATAATGAACACCGATTTGTGCGCTTCGAGGCGTTTTCGTTGACGACCAGACTGCATTCGCCATTTTTCCCGAACGAGGAAATCCACCGGGAACCGGAAAACGCCAGCAGCAGCACAAGAATCGCTTGCGCAAATTACAATTACAACCGCATTTTTCCCCCCTAACGAGAAGGCCCGTGTATCCGAAATTCTACGGACAGAATTGAATTACGCACCTTGTGCTGAGGCTTCCGCTTGGCTGGTGTCTCGGCGAATGATGTGAAAATGCATCGATCGAAATCTGGTGTACGATTGGACGATAGGGATAACCGAAAAACACTCCCATGCACGGATTGTGGGTGACAAACTGTGAACGCCATCGTGCCGTGTACAAGAAAGCAATTTCCTGCCGATTTGAGCGATTCACGCAAATTTTCATTCCATCTCGAACGGGATGAGGCTACCAGCTATATCCTGCAGCAGCCCAGCTTGCGGCACACCATCCCGTCAGGGCGTTGATGGCGTCGCTCTGTCCCGCCACTGACGGTTAGATCGTGGTCGTGGCGTCAAATCCCCAACAAATAGCAACACTAACAGCAGTAGTAGCAGCAGCAGCAGCAGCGAGGTGCGAAAAGACTGTGAGTTTTAAATTAAATTTCTGTTCATCGGAAACGATAGAAAAGTCAGCTGCCCTACGACCGACGTTTATATCCTTGTCGCTACCGATGGCACCCGTAGTGTTTCCGACTGCAGGGGACGCCATATCATCCGGCCCGGCGTTCATTATCGCCGCGCCGGTTTTTTCTAACGGATTGATGGTTAATATCAGTCATTGCGAACAGAGTAAAGAACTTTCTACTACCACTGTTCGAAGTATTTTTTTTTTCATACCACACCAAGAGTGAAATGGATGAGTCCTATTTCATATCGATTGTAATCAAAAACATGCCTGCAAGAAAACTGGCAACTCTGTCACGATAAACGAGTGAAGGATGTGTACGTGTCTGTGCGTAATATTGTTAGTTTGCACGAAGCTTCTTTTTAGTATATTTTCCTCAACACTTTTATATTGAATTTGTTATAGCAACAAATATGAACACCTCAGAAAATTTTTGGTCAGAACAGACAAAGTGTTAGTAATAATATTCACAAAACTACAAAACTTTCGGCGGTTTCTATCATTCAAATTATCACATGTCAAAGAACTCAATAAATCACGCCCAATCTAATTTATTTTAGATTATCGGCGGATCTTTTGGTCTCCGTATTTACTAGAGTAGCTGACCGCTAGAAACAGATTAAAATGGCAAGCTCACGTTTATTGCGGTGTTATCTCCTGTGAGACGTTGATTAGGCTGAGCATACGCAACGAAGCCGTCGTGACCTGGCATATTTATCGACTAAGGCTTATCGTTTTATTACTTTTATTACACTCCTATATTCCTCCCAGTGTGACGAACGATAATCGACCTTCGAAGGAGTGGTTCTAGTTCTGACGGAAAGATGTTAAATTGTTCATTTGCCGTTGAAGATGCAATCGTTTTCAAGATATTACCAATATTTATACCAGATGATATTAATTTCGATAATAGTCACCAAATATCCGTTTTTGTGGATAAAAAGAACTGGAGAAAAATACTTCATTAATCATTTTTGATATATTCACGAATTTCAAAAGCTTTCACATTTAGGTAAATGTAATTTCGGAAACTTTCCATTTATTTGCCAAGTGAATAGTGAAAAAAATTGAACTAAAAAAACTCTATTTTTACATCAGTTCGGTGGCATGCTGTGGATAATGTAACGAAAATGTGCCCTCTTAGAAGGCCAAATTTTACAAATTTTAAACTCTAATGTCATGTGAATCAATAATATTTATTTCATAACTATCTTCTAACTGGCTTCGCCTTTATTTAAAGTGCTCACAGTTTGTCCCAGTATCGCAACACGAATATACGAAAAATAAATCCGAGCTGATGGGGTTCTCACAAACGCAACAATATAACACGTATCGTGTCGTGTTGCGGCTTGGAAAATGACAATCAAATTGTTCTCGTGTCGGATAAAAGCAGATTCAAAGAGTGCTACTGTTCCGTGTTGCATATTGCCAATGTGCGTTTTGGGAAAATCATATTCGCGCTGTTATTAACTGGTGGCCTCCATGAATATGAAGTTTTTTTTAGCAAGTTTGAATTCAATTTCTTCAAGTTTTTCTTCTCCATAAGCTGTGCATAAAGTAACTATTGCAAAAAATTACGTTATTTGAAAAACTTTCACGAGAAAATTTTGTTATTTACAATACCTTTATTTTATTTGTTTCATCTTATCATTGTAATTCTTCGTCTCACCTTATCCCTCATTAGGAAACGTTGAAAAAAATTATCTTCTAATCAAATCAATAAGAAAATGTTTGAAAAACTTATATTTTCTCATAACTTCACTTGATCTATTCTCATAAATGCATTCAAAATACATTAAAAAGTACATGATTACATGAATTTACGTGCAAAATGAACTGTTACTGCCATTATTTTATCTACAACTTGGCCTGAGACACCATTCTGAAAAAATGTAATATTGATCCAACGTGGAATATTTGGTTTTCCCTTATACTTGTGGTACAATAAATATCTTTGATAAGAAGTGGAGTTGAAAATCAATCTTTCTTGTTTAGACTCACGGTTTGCAACCAATCATCAGTTAGCGCTAAAAGCTGAGAATAGAATGGTAAAGTGTGGAATTGTACTTGCCATGTGCCGTTTTGAATGAAGACAATGTTATTTTCACTAAACAGATCTTCAACACTAAAGTTTCAAACTGAAAATGAGCATGAGCATGAGCATGATTGACCGCCCGCGGTTGCTACTCCGTTAATGCGAGACTAGCTGTATTTACACAGAGAGCCAATGGATGATGTTTGGCACTAACATCCATCCTCAATGTGTAAAAACTGGTGACCTTAATCTTTATATTAGGCAACACCAGCGCCGACCGCATCCGATTGCAGGTCAAAGAAGAAGTGTGTATAGGAATATGTTGACGTGATACTCGCTTTATTGGAAACCGTGAACACCTCTGCACTTCCACGAGAAATCACTGGGATGTTGGAGGAAAGGGTTAGGTTTGCAGCAGGTTTCGTTTTGGTAAACGATGCGCTGAGTTCGAGTACCGGGCTCATAATAACAAATATCGCGCGTACGAGTTCATTATATCTTCTACGGAAATCATAACGCGATCCGAACTCATTCTGTTTGATAGTGTAACACCGCAAAAATAAAGCGCACGCGAGGATACCGGACCTATGACTTATTTAAGACAGACTCAAATATTCAAACATCTGTTTATGAAGTCATTATGCACCTACCGAAACGTATTTCCCATTGATTTATCTTAGCTGACTACACAATGCTACGAAAGCTACGAGAGTTGAGTCCACGTTAACGCCTCGCCACTCGAATCACATCTTTGTGAAGTGACCCTCTTTATACCGAAAATTATAACTCGGTTATAACCAATCTGTAGAAAATACAAACTCATGAAAGGTATCGACGCAAAGTCTCTAGACATTCGGTCACCCGGATATCTAGCTTTCGACGACGTTTCTAGTATACTGTTTTTCTGTTCTTAAAAAGCGGTTTCCTGATTTGAGACCGATTTAAAGCAGAAATAAACAATAGAGTGTTTTAAGGTCACGCACAGGTGTGTGTGGCGTATCCTAGTGAAACGCAAAATGTTATTCTACACTATGTGGACGATTTGAACTAACATATATTACAGAGTTGGGTCACTACATTTCGAAAACATTCATATGAGCAAAACTCTCCCGAACCGAAAACGCGATTACACCGAAACATGCACGACCGCACTAATGTTTTAAACTAAAAATCAATTAGAAAAACAGCGGCTATTCAATCACGATCTCTGCTTTCTATTCCTGATTTCAGAGATACTTCTAACCTTATTTCAAATTCTCACAGATTTTTCTAGTTAAAAAATTCTTGTGCAAAATTCTTTTACGGAGGCTTGTATGTACGAAAAATGAATCTCATTTATGTTGACTACCAGCGAAACCGGGATGGAGTTCTCACAAACGCAACAACACATTACGGATTGTGTCGTGTTGTGGCTTAGAAGAAAAACCAATCAAATTATTCTAGTGTCGAAGAAGAGCAGATTCCAAGAATACATTTGTGGCGTGTTGCATATTGTCAATGTGAGACTGGGGGAAAATTCCGTTGGTGCTGACGTGGCGGATATGAACATGAAATTATAAATTATGTTGTGACAAACTACAACCGTCTTTTTTAATACGTTACACATTTTTTAATGAAGTGTTGTGAATTTTCCAAAACGGATTGTAAGCAGCAAGCTTGCAGCTTTTCTCTTGCAAAGCCTGTGAATAAAGTAACTACTGCAAAAAATCACGTTATTTAAAAATCTTTGGTGAGAAAATTTTTTATTTGCAATAGTTTCTTTTTATTTGTTTTATCTTATCATTGTAATTCTTTGCCGAACCTCATTCTTTATTAGGTAATATGAAAAAAATCTTCTAATCAATTCAATAAGGAAATGTTTGGAGAAATTATATTTCCTCACAACTTCACTGGATATTTTTTCGAACTGAATTTCTATTATTAACAACGGCTTTTTCCTCTAACACGCAAGTTCATTAAGCAGACAGTATGTGAGTAGAGAAAGAACGAAAAATAAGCGAACTGGAAATATGATACAGATTTGGAAAAATATACCGCATCCCGACGGGACTTGAATCCGCAATCTTGAATCTTACGGGTTCAAGTCCCGTCGGGATGCGGTATATTTTTCCAAATCTGTATCATATTTCCAGTTCGCTTATTTTTCGTTCTTTCTCTACTCACTGGATATATTCTCATAAATTCATTCAAAATACATTAATAAGTGCATGTTAATATGCTGAATAAAGCCATTATTTCATTTATAACTTGGCCGAAGACACCATTAAAAAAAGCATTATTTTTCCAGCGTGTTATATTTAATATATTATTACAATTTTTGAATAACTTCTTTTATGCCAATGCATTTTGGCGTTCTTGCCATGGACGTATCGTAAATTAACTCTTCACCACGAAGGGTAGCAAATAAACTGTACTACGATGATCGCACACCACTGTACGTGTCAGCTTGCAGACGTCAACTGCCGGAAAATAGCACAACAAGAAATCGTTTCGTACCAGAATACTGCCGATATGATTGCGGTTTTCGTACCGTAAAAGTATCGCGAATAACATTTCAGTACAACGGTTGATAAAGAAAAATTTTAACGAAAACCGTTCTACTTCAAAAGCTTGTAATGAGTTGTTAGGGTTAAATTCTTACCTTATTTTATGCATACACAAATAATCCTATTCTAATTTTTATAGTACACTCTTTATTAACAGTTGAAGGTCATTTTCTACTACATTTTCCTCAGAAAAAAAAATGTATTTCTGTTTCGCATTTTATGATTTTTATTCGAAAATACACAGAACAGAAATTATCAGAAATTATTTAGAATAATGTAGAGCCTCTTATACGTATTTATGAGTGCATTTCTAGTTTTTATTCACATTTTTTCAAAAATAACTCTAGATTCATAATTAACAATTAGTACAAACTTCTGTCAGACTAGCTGTAAAGTACACTAAACTCACATTTAAAGCAGTTTGCGTGGGTTCCTTGCGTTTTTACTATGCGGATTTTGGAAATTACGATGTTTTTATGCGATTTTTACGGGTTTTACGCGTATTTTCGTTTTTATTTATTTGAAGAAAACGGAGGCAGAAGTGCATCGAGAGTTAAAAAAAGTTTACGGAAATGCTGCTTTAAGTAAAATTTTACGGAAAATGGCATGAACTCTGCATTAATGTTCCTATAAGTTAAAGATGTCATCTTGTGCTATTATTATTTTTGCCTTTCTCCTAGAAAGGTATAGCAATCACTTTTTTTTGAACCAGGGCAATTCCACAAAAAAGGCGATCAATTTAATCAACCCTTTTTGGACTTGGCTAAAACTTCGCATAGATGCTTCTATGGGCAAAAGATTGTGCTATTGGTTTAATACTTTGGAACACGACTCATTTTTTAGAAGCTATTTAAAAATACTAGGGGGACTGCTCCATTATTCATCTCAGCCCATATATTCATCTCATACAACATGAAAACACAATTGAAAACGGGAAAAAAATATATATTTTCTAACTAAACCAATCTGCTTATTCATGGAATGGATTCTTCTTAGTTTACTTTAGATTTCTCATAAAGTAGAATCCTCAAAAACTCACTCAAAAGCTCTAAATTCGATATTATAGTCGGGCACCTGCACACAAAAACTCATTTAATTCAATGGCATGGTCTGACACAAGTCAACAATATTTTGATTGATAACGAACGTTTGCTGGATCTTGTATGGGTAAATGATGAAACTTTGCCAATTTGTTCTGTATCTGCTGCACACGAGCCGCTGGTCGAGCTTGAAGCTGTTCATCCTGCTATCGTTCTCTCGTTAAACCTCTCCTCGACAATAGTGTACGACGAGCCTTCGGAACTTAGGGCTTTGAATTTTCGACGTGCTGACTACGCCACACTTACTGCGGCTCTTGCGGAGATAAACTGGAATGCTGTATTGGAACCATCCATTAGTATCGACAATGCAGTTAATTCTTTCAGTAGTACGCTGGAAAGTGTGCTCGCCCAAACAGTGCCATTCTTTGAACCGCCACGAAAGCCCCCATGGTCGAATCCACGACTACGCACGCTTAGGCGATTGCGATCAGCTGCGCTGCGGAAATATTGTTGTTATCGCTCTGCTTATAACAGAAATCAGTTCACCACTGCCAGCTGTCAATATCGAAACTACAACCGCTATTTGTATAATAGGTATGTAAGGCGCATAAAAAGCAATCTTCGCGTACACCCGAAACAATTCTGGTCATTTGTGAATACAAAACGCAAGGAAAGGGGTTTGCCTACTTCTATGTTCCTGGGCAACAATGTAGCTAACAATGAAAATGAAAAATGCAACCTGTTTGCCGAGCAATTTCAGCAAATTTTTAATGAATCGGTGGCGTCCCCCGAACAAGTTCGTGAAGCCAGTAACGTAGTACCACGCGATGTATTATCATTCAGATTACCTCACATCAGTCCAGATGACGTAGTCGCTGCCTTGAATAAGCTAAAAAGTTCATACGCTCTTGGTCCGGATGGTATCCCTTCGGCGGTTTTGAAGCGATGTGGAGAAGTTCTTAGTACTCCGATCGCGATGCTCTTCAATTTGTCCGTGCAGCAGTGTACATTCCCTGACCGATGGAAATTTTCATATCTTTTTCCCGTCTACAAAAAAGGAAACAAACGTGACATTTCCAATTACCGAGGGATCACATCTCTGTGTGCTTGCTCAAAGTTGTTTGAGATTATTATAAATGACGCTTTGTTTGCCAGCTCTAAACACTATATTGACGCCGACCAGCACGGGTTTTTCCCTCGACGATCTGTAGCCACTAATCTTATGCAGTTTGTTTCTCGCTGTTTGCAAAGCATGGATTCTAGCTTACAAACCGATGCAATTTACCTGGATCTGAAAGCAGCGTTTGATCGGGTAGACCACGAGATATTGCTTAGTAAACTTGAACGACTCGGTGTCCAATCAGAATCCGTACGCTGGTTCAAATCTTACTTGACTAGTCGAAGTGTATGCGTTAAAATAGGTTCAGCTGTTTCGAGGTGTTTTTCAAACGTTTCAGGAGTTCCTCAAGGTAGTAACTTAGGCCCGCTACTCTTCGCTATTTTTATAAACGACGCTTCTCTCTTGTTACCACCCGGATGTCGACTGTTTTATGCGGATGATACAAAAATATTCAAAATTATACATAGCCAACGAGATTGTGTCGCGCTACAGGAGCATCTAAATACGTTCGTGAACTGGTGTGCAACAAACTGCTTAACATTAAGTGTTGGAAAATGCAACATAATTTCATTCAATAGAAAGCGCGTCCCTATCGAATACGATTATACCATATCGTCACAACATCTTCTCCGTGTACAGTGCGTGAAAGATCTTGGAGTGTACTTAGATAGCGAGCTGACATTCAAGAACCATTATAACAACATTATCGCCAAAGCAACCCGTCGATTGGGGTTCATTTTCAAGATTGCCGATGAATTCCGTGACCCATTATGTTTCAAAGCACTTTACTGTGCCCTAGTGCGTTCGATTCTCGAGTCTAATTCTGTAATCTGGAGCCCATATCATGCAAACTGGTCCTACAGAATGGAAATGGTTCAGAAAAAATTCGTACGCTATGCTCTTCGTTATCTCCCATGGCAAGATCCACTGAACCTGCCATCATACGAGGACCGTTGTCGTCTGCTTGGTATTCAACCACTTGAGGTTCGCCGTCAAATAGACCAAGCTGTGTTCGCTGCTAAACTACTGACTGGCTACATCGACTGTCCAGCTATATTGGCTCAACTAAACATATACACCCCTGAAAGACCGCTGCGCCAAAGGAGTTTCTTATATCTGGAACCACGGAATCGACTATATGGTTGCCATGATCCAATTCGTGTTATTTGCCACCGTTTTAATAATGTTTTCGAGTTTTTTGACTTCGACTTACCAATGAATACGTTCCGTCACCGGCTACTTGATGCTCATAGAAGATTGTGAAGTTTTTGCTGTTTTTTTTTTTATTATTCATTAAGACTTATCTTTGTCAGATGAATGTAATTGTACAAATAAATAAATAAATAAATAAATAAATTACCTACCTCAGAAAACAAAATCCGCGCGTTGTTCTATACGGCTACAACGGGATTCGTTCAGCAGCAAACCAAAGTTTATTCATCACTAGCGGACCACTTTTTATTTTAATCACTAAACAAAATCACTCACTACACTACTTTAATCTTTGGTATGTTCACCTCAAATTTCCAAAAACAAGCTTGAATTAGTGGAAATATATGAGATGTATTTTTTTACAATTCCTAAATTTCAACTGTATGTATTTTCATCTGTTTTCACTTTTTCACTGCATTGAAGAAAATCAAAAGTTGCCAAATAAGTTTCTGTTAATACGAAAAAATCATACTGAAAATATCGAATGATTCCGACATAATTGACACAAATCTACAGCACTGCAGTGGTTACCTAGGTTACCAATTTGGCACGTAAACAACTACAGCGAATATCTAGGTGACCTACTACGACGTGCTGCGGCTACGCTCATTCATGATAATGCGATTTATTCATGATTAACAGTATGATGAATATGGGCGCGTCGTGAGATGAATAATTGAGCAATGATTGAAGTTTTGAAATGGATATGAAAGCGTTGTGAAAAATGGTTTGTTTTACAAAATTCAGGATAAATCTCGCTAAGTTTACTAAATATAAAATGCTGAACGATTCCATAAGAGCACGTTAGCGTATTTTGTTTATTTGTTCAATGATTTCGTGAAAGTTTGGTGTCTGATCCGTGAATTCTTCGTGAATATCGGTTTAATGAGATAAATAATGGAGCAGTTCCCCTATTTTGGGAAAGGATTCATGATTACAAATATGTTTAGGGCCAAACGGTTTGCTTAATCGGTGTGATGTTTTCGACAAAGTTGTAGATGATAGTTGTGTCTTTTCGAAAAAAATATTCACTCTGAAAAAAAATTTCTCAAAGTTAAAAGAAAAATTTAAAATTAATTATCTAAAAAAGTTAATTTTTTAATTTTTTTTTTCATTAAAACTAAAATAGATTGCCAAAACAATGAGAACCAACCAATCATGGAAAAATCAAGGAAAAAAAGTTATGATTTCATGAAACAAAAAATATTTCTTAATTTTTTTTTCGAAGGACATATTTTTCCTGGAACTATTGTCAAAACGGTTTATTTGATTGACATAGTGTCTGTGGCAAAGCTGTAGATAATGCTTTTTTCCTCTCAATAAAGAGTCCTCGTGAAACAAATTTTTTTCAGAACATTATAACTATTTTATTCCTGATTTCTCCACGATCGGACAGTCCCTATTGTTTAGGTAATCTTTTGTAGTTTTTATATAAAAAAATCGGATTTTTACAAAATGACCTTTTTTAGATACAGTCATACCTCGGTATAAGGCAACCTCGATATAACGAAACTTTTTAAAATGTAGTGAAATTGAAAATGAATGATACAGCAACTGTTTTTGGGCTATAAATTGCTTCAAAAAATGCTTGTAGTAAGTTTTGAAACCAATTAAACCAATGTGAAAATTGTCCAAAATTGGCATAAGGAAGGTATAAAAGTACTAATAGGTGATGGGAAATAGGTTTTCACGCATCCTTCAGCAAAAATTCCCATTCAATTTGAAGAAAAATTTTTTTGCTTGTTGAAATTTTCAAAAATTAAAATTCAAAAATACTGATTGGTGATGGAAAATAGGTTTTTGCGCATCTTTGAGTAACCATTCACATTCTTGTATAAATTTGAAAAAAAATTTTTTTTGCTTCGATATAACGTAACTCGAATGGTGTTTTTGAGCGTAGGATTTTGCGTTCAATTCTTGGCGGCAAACTAGAAAATGGTGTTTGGCGCAGTTCCAGTGTACCAGGTGTACAAATCGGCGGATATAGTTAGGCGGATAAAACACGACAGGTTCAGTGGGCTGGGCATGTAGCCAGAATGCCGGAAGACATCGCTTCTGATCACGAGGTTGAACAAGCTGTAGTTGATGTTCCTGCTGATATTATTAATTTTGACACGTTCGAGATCACGCAATCGATGATTACTGCCGCAACCAATAAGCTCAAAAATTCCTTTTCTCCTGGACCTGATGGGATTCCAGCCGTTGTGTTCCGTCGATGAGTTACCGTATTAGTGTCCCTCCTCTGCTTAATTTTTATTAGATCATTTGAACAGCGTAAATTCCCGAAAATATAACACAACTGGAAGCAAAATGCCAAGTGGACGTGGTTTATACGGATTTGAAAGCCGCATTTGACAGAATGGACCATCGTATACTATTGCACAAAATTAACCTTCTTGGTGCCTCCGACAGCTTAGTTGCATGGCTTAGTTCATACCTGTGTGATCGATCACTTCGGGTGAAATTGGGAGCGTGCATCTCAACTCAGTTCGTTAACTTGAGTGGTGTACCTCAAGGAAGTAACTTGGGACCGCTGCTTTTTATAATATTTATAAATGATGTTGATATTTTGCTTGGTGATGGATGTAAACTTTCGCCGTGAATGGCATAGAAGATTGTCACCGTCTGCAACAGTTACTGGATATGTCTGTAGAATGGTGCTATCGTAATAAACTGATTGTCAGCATCCCTAACTGCTCTGTGAAGACATTTCATCGGAACTCGCAGCCTATAATGTTTAACTATCACATCGTTGGAGTCGTGCTCAGAAGGGTCAATCGATCGGTCGTCAGCTGGGGTTTATAGCCAAAATAGCCAGAGATTTTAATGATCCATATTGCTTGAAAGCCCTGTCTAGCTCTTCAGTGCGACCAATCTTAGAGAATGCTTCACTAGTTTGGCTGTCACATCAACTGACCTGGAATTTACGAAATTGAAAGAGTTCAAAAGAGATTTGTCTGAATTGCTTTAAGAAATCTGCCATGGCTTGACCTACAGAATTTGCCTCCATACGGTGCAAGCGTATCAATCTTGACACCCTAGCTCGACGACGGAAGATTCAGCAGGCAACATTTGTCGCTAAGCCCCTGAACATCGAGTAGCCTGTCCCAGACTGCTATCATTACTTGATTTTCGTGTCCTATCGCGTGCTTTAAGGACTTCTACTCATCTCCAAACATCGTTTCATCGCACAGCGTTTGGATTTAATGTGCCTATGTCTTCGATGGTACGTGCATTTACTTCTGCTGATGATTTATTCGAATTTGGTGAGCATTCCAGTTGTAGCAAGATCTGCTTGTTTTACATTATGACGTTGGCGATAATGATATATTCACATTCATTAGGACTAAATGTTAGATTTAAAAAAAACAATAAAAAAAAATATTAAAAAAAATAATAAAAAATATTAAAAAAATAATAAAAAAATAATAAAAAAAAGACCGACCAGCGAAGACTATACACTAGAGTCGCTTTTTACGCGGGGTTACATGCCGGGTGGTGTTAGGTGTTAGGGGAGATTAGGATAGCAGCCAAAGACCGAGTGACATGGCGATGTATTTTTTTTTTGTAAGATTTGGACCACTGCGACCATTATTTTGATCTTTTGTGGTAGACGTGTGGCGACATATTCTGAATTCGGCATTTTGAAAGCCAAAATGTACTCTCTCTCTCTCTTTGATGTTACTTCTTAGGTTTCCATAAAAAAAAATGGTTTCCAATCTAATAATATATATGTAATAATGTATAAAAAATTTATAATATAAAAAATTCATAAGTTTACAGTCTACAATCATGACGCAAATTTTATATGAAATTTTCAGCAACATCATTTTCTCAGAAAAAAATGATTGTTTATTTTTATTTACAATTTCATTATTTTTAACAAATGAAATAATTTCCATGTCTACATTCGCAATAACTGTGAATATATACAACATGATTATTAAACATTATTTTGTTCGGTAAAAGAACAAAAATTGTTTCAATAACTCACTTTTAGTTTATTGTTGTGATGAATTTGGTGCTCATCTAAAATAGTCGAATACATGTGTCAATATTGAAATATTAAAAATTTAAATATCAACTAAGTGAGTCCTTACTTCTAACGATTTATTTTGTACTGAAAAATTTGGATACTTATCTGCAATGGTGTTTTTACATCATATCGAGGGGATATGTGTTTTTTTTATTATTGAAAAAGTTTTTAAAAAATTTCCGAATGATGAAAGAGAAAGAAGGACAAAAAGTACAATCAAATTTTTAACTGCAAATGCATTTTTATTTTGTAACAAGAATCAGAAATCTTGACTTTATGGCAATAATAAATTATAAGTTAAAAAAAAAAACACGTGATCCATCTAATTTTGCAATAGTTTTACTTGAAAAGGCAAATATAGGACGTATATAGAAGAAACATGTTTTACGATTTGCATCATGCTTCTAGTAATAATTTTCTCCTAGAGAAACTCCAAAAACTGTCATAAATAAATTCGTTATCACTTCGAAATTTTTAACTTTTCAAAACGGCAAAATATATGAGAAGAGATTCTATTCAAAAAAAGATTGTATAACATCATGCATTTTATTTGATTTGAAAATGTTAAGATAGTATAATTTCAAATTTCAAAAATAAAATTCGAAGTTGACTTAAACAAAGAGATTTTTTCTACTGTTTCAGTAACATTAATAACAGTAAATATAATAACAAAATATAATGAAAAACCTAAACCAAGATATGCACTGTTTGGGAACTGTAAATTTGTTTTCAATGGTGCGCATCACTGGTATTTTAATTGAGACCCTAGAGAGTGTTGTGCCTTATTTAACGACGTTTGGATGATGTTTTCGAATTACCCACCAATCAATCTACACTTATCAGAAGTTCATGTATATCATGAAAGAGTTCCTCCCACCCATGGTAAAATAATGCACTAATTTCCTCACTCACTAATTTATTGAACAACCATCTGTTCCGGTCCTATAGTTTGGTGCCGTCGTGTCTGCGTAACAGAATCGATATTTTTACCTCTCTGCTGCTAAGCGGATCGACTGTAAGCATTGGGCTTAGCCGGCAATTTAGCAGGCGGTCTGAAATCGCTTCGGCAGGATATTCGAAACGGTAGGTGGAAAACCGTGCTGAACATCACAAATCGTATGCGGTGAATTTGCTTCCGGTGCGGAAGGCTGAGTGCGACAACACCCGATAGTAGAGGTGTCGTATGGCTACGAGAGCACGAACAACAGTCCGCCCCGTAATATTGACATTCGTTGGTGGATATCGAATGGCACCTGGATTTGTGAGAGGAAGTTGGATTGTTGTGCGTACGTCTGTGCGCCGTATTAATTGCCTGAGTTTGGTTTTGAAATGATTGTATGATTAAATATTAATTCGAACCGATGGCACTCTGGTGTGGAACCTAAATTATTCGTCGGTGAAGATGAATTCTGACACACTCTCGAACTAATTTAAACATTCGATAGTTTGCATATATGCAACGGACGTTTTCCATGTCAGCCACCCAACAAAAACCCGAATCGATAATAAGCCACTCTGTCAAGTATCAGCTAACACAACGCGTGCTGTCTATCCGCACGTGACACCGAAATCCAATTTAGGTTTCCTTTTGTACACGACAAACAACACCATTATCATGTTTCTTCATATTATTACGTTAATCATATACGCTGAGGTTGAAAAACAACCCTCCGTCCCCAACTTGCTGTAGCGACGATCAATACGGTTCCGTTCGATATTCACCCTGGCCCTGTCTAGTTTCAAACTGTCTGCGCATACAGTCCGCCAACCACAAATACCAGCACGCCCTGTGACCGAAAGGTTCAAGGATAATCGCTGCTATTCCCGCAGCGGTCATCCAAAGGCACACACTGAAGCTAGCGGAGCTTTTGTTTGCAGCGGCATCGACTATTTTTAGCGACCCCGTTATCATCTTCTTTTCGTTTGTCTTTTTTTTTTCATTATGCTTTTATGTTGCCTTTATGCTGAGCACTTCTCCGGGGAGCGCACAGCGGAGAGTGGCCCGTTTATCTTGCTGCTGCCGAGAGAGTGTATGTGTGCTGCAGTCATTTTGGCGCCGGCATAAAATACGATTTTTGCGTGTCTGTCGCCGCTTGGTTCGCATTGTTCACTTGTTAAGGGTAGTTGGACAGCATTGATCCTGTGGGGCCGCAGATCTGACGCCAGCTTCTTGTACGCTTCTTGTCGTCCTTGGTGATGAGACATTGGAGACGCACCGAGAGTGCTGAGTCGTCATTTGTGAAACTACTACTACTTGGGTGGGAAAACGATGGTAACAGTTGTTTTGGTAACGAAGTTATTTTTCCGCTGCTACTACCCCTTGAAGGTGTTTGGGGGGCTGCATTTTTAGTTTCCTACCACGGTTTGACGTTCAAGTAAGGGTTTGTAACCATAACCGTAAATATAGCTGGCGGTCTAGTGGCAATTCTCAACCCACCGGTTTTTGGTAGAAAAGTGTTGCAACAGTAGAGCGGTAGTACTATGTTTATGCAGTGCACCCTTTCACCACTTCGGGACCGGTGGTGTGGTTGCATATCAGCACAAAGTGGCTGGCAGACATTTCTGACAGGAGGGTCGGGATTTTCAATGATTGGCTGGGCTAGCAGGGAATAATGGATTTTGAATTGACAGCATTTGTATGCGTTTTTTAAAACACTATCGGGAAAGTGAATGTGGGTGAATTGATTGAGGGAAAATTTTCTTTTAGCTGCAGCTGCAATTTTCGTCTGACTCATTGCACAAAATTGCTACCGAGAATCTGAGAAAAATTGTCGATGAACAGCTCAAAAAAAAGAATTTACAACTTTGGTCTCGATATTTTCATTTCTCAGAAAAGTAAATCTATGTTTAATCGCTTTCTGTATATCTTTATAAAAACAGCGTCAGGACACTGTAGAGATTGACGTCTGCGAACATTTTTCAAACGAATTAATAGTTAAAGATTTTCACCAATTATTGATGAATCAAATTTCACTTGAGTCTTTGGAATAGAATAACTTCTAGCATCTATAATTGTACATTTCAATGCTTCCAAAACGGATTACTTGGGTATGGGCTATGCCAAGTAATTCTGTTAAAGTAAGTTAGATCTCATCAACGGTTTGATCGTTGGTGCGACCTTTCAATACGACCTGGAATTCTCGCTATCTAATGTAGAAAAATAATATATTTTTTCAGACATTGAATAGAACGATCCCTCAATGTTTGGGTCAGTAAGCGATATGCGTCTCTTCGGCAAATTTGATAGATAACTTTAACGTCAGAAGCAAATGCTGAAAGTTTCCTTTTAAAAATGTTGAATTCAGAAGCAATAGTTACCACATTAGGCGGTACTTTTTCCTCAAAGAAAATACATGTTTATTGATTTCATTCTCAATCATTTAAATTACGCCTGCTTCTTGCTCAGACAGATCAAATAAATTCTCACTGCAAGTGCTAGAGTCGGAAAGAAATGTTTCAATTTTAGTTGAAAAATACACTAAAGCCGCATTTTACGCGGGGGATACGTGCCGCGTAAAAAAAAGAACCACATAAATTCCGGAACCGGCGTAACAAAAACCGCGTAAATTCCGGAATCCGCGTAAAATCCGGAATCCGAGTGAAGAAATTATCGAATTCACGCAAGAAAAAAACCGCGTAAATTCCGGAATCCGTGTAAAAAAACGCGTTAATTCCGGAATCTGCGTAAAAAAGAAATTACCGCGTAAATTCCAGAATCCGAGTGAAGAAATTACCGAATCCGCGTAAGAGAAAAATATCGCGTAAATTCCGGAATCCGTGTAAAAAAACCGCGTAAATTCCGGAATCCGCATGAGAAAAACCAGCAAATTCGGGAATCCGCGTAAAACCGCGTACATTCCGGAATCCGAGTGAAGAAATTACCGCGTAAATTACAGAATCTGAGCGAAGAAATTACCGAATCCGCGTTAATTACCGAATCCGCGTATAAAAAACCGCGCAAATTCCGGAATCCGAGTGAAAAAATTACCGAATGCGTATAAGAAAAAAATACCGCTTGAATTCCGACACTCGCGTAAAAAAGACCGCGTGAAAAAACCGTGCGAATTCCGGAATCCGAGTGGAGAAATTACCAAATCCGCGTAAATTCCGGAATCCGCGTTAAAAAAAATCGCGTAAATTCCAGAATCTGAGTGAAGAAATTACCGAATCCGCGTAAATTTCGGAATCCGCATAAATTCCGGGATCCGCGTATAAAAAACCGCGTAAATTCCGGAATCCGAGTGAAAAAAATACCGAATGCGTGTAAGAAAATAATAACGCGTAAATTCCGACACTCGCGTAAAAAAGACCGTGTGAAAAAAACGCGCAAATTCCGGAATCCGTGTGAAGAAATTACCAAATCCGCGTAAAACTCCGGAATCCGCGTAAAAAAATCGCGTAAATTCCAGAATCTGAGTGAATAAATTACCGAATCCGCGTAATACCGCGTACATTCCGGAATCCGCGTAAAAAAAACCGTAAATTACAGAATCTGAGCGAAGAAATTACCGAATCCGCGTAAATTCCGGAATCCGAGTGAAAAAAATTACCGAATGCGTGTAAGAAAAAAATACCGCGTAATTTCCGACACTCGCGTAAAAAAGACCGCGGGAAAAAAACGCGCAAATTCCGGAATCCGAGTGAAGAAATTACCAAATCCACGTAAATTCCGGAATCCGCGTAAAAAAATCGCGTAAATTCCAGAATCTGAGTGAAGAAATTGCCGAATCCGCGTAAATTTCGGACTCCGCATGAATTCCGGGATCCGCGTATAAAAAACCGCGTAAATTCCGGAATCCGAGTGAAGAAATTACCGAATGCGTGTAAGAAAAAAATAACGCGTAAATTCCGGCACTCGCGTAAAAAAACCGCGTAAATTCCAAAATCCGCATAAAAAACTGCGTTAATTCCGAAATCCGCATAAAAAACCGCGTGAACTACAAAATCCGCGTTAAAAAACCCACGTAAAAAACCGCGTAAGAAGCTACCTTAATGTTTTGTCAAATTTCAAAGAGGTAGTTTTAAGAAACACTGATGTAAGCTAACCTTCGTGCAGTCTTTAAAAGACGCACTGTCTCAAACCACTAACTTAGAAGCAATAGGTAGTCAAAGACCAATCCACGAGCAACTGAAAAAAAAAACACGACCAAACTGTCGGACAGCACAAGCCGCACTGACTTTTTACACGTTTGATTGTGTCATTGGGGCTTTACTTAACATTGAAGCTCTTTTCATGTGCAAGTTATTTCGCTTTTTTTGCACGGTGGTACGAGAGCTCTAAATCGTTTCTTCATTTAATCTTTAAGTACTGATTTTGTTGATATACTATCTCCAGAAGAAATTTAGTATATGAAAAGTCTCAGAGAATGTGAATAAATTATAGTACGGGACTCCACCACTAGTTGCCTTACTTTCTAGTCTTGTACTTTAGAGAAATGGTGGCTTCAGCAGATTTGAGGTTAATGTTGTCACAAAAACTTTACCGAAGACAATTTTCTTCTAAATTTTCTTATTTTGAAGATACAGCGTTCCATAGAAGACTAGTTTTTAAAATTTTATTGTTCAAATATCTTAAAAACAGAAGCATTTGTTAGACAACAATGTTCAATGTGTAAAACAACTTTGTAGAAGACACAAAAAAGATAACTTCCACAAAGACCGAATTATTGCCAAAAACTATAATTTTTTTGTGCATTCCAAAAGCAGAGATAAGCAAAAACAAGACAAAACCTGCATAGGATGAATTATTATCATAATTACTCTCAGACCCGGATTAAAGGGATGCAATGGGAACAAAAAAAATGCTACAGCCTCCTCTGACTTGAGGCGCCACCCTAATTTTAAAGCAGACTGGAAGACAAAGTGAAGGTCGTTTGTTTGCAACATAATTTACGATTTCCTTAACTCTAATTGTTTAAAGGAAAGAAGGGCACCCGAAATCATTTGGCCCGTACCTCTCAAGACCTAAATTCGACCCTGGTTACTCTACGAATTTGATTGAAACATTTGTCCCTTTCAGTACCTTCATTGCCTGATATACAATTCGAAGAGACATATTTTTTCACATCTTTTAGTAAATACTCAGTTGTGTGATTAGATAATATACAAATATATGGTGACCATTGTTACCTAATAAATACCGTCAACTGGGGTGATTTTGATCACTTTTTTGATTGTATCTCAAATATTTTCAGAATATACTGAAAACAATGTTCTTTGATATTTTTAAAATAAGTACTGGCATTCATTGAAAAAGATTCAGTCACTTCTTCAAAAGTTTAGCAACAATTTTGCTGTTTTTAAATATGCTCTAAAAATTTTACACCATTAATCATTCCGGGGTGACTTTGATCACTTTATTGTTTTGATGGATTTGGAGTAACACTTTGCTACTTTCACTAAATTGAACAGCCTTAAACGACTTAAACGAGTTTATAAATATGGAAAGCAATTTGGGGGCCATTCACATTCTACGTGAACAGTTTATAATGGCGAATGTTCATGATTCATACAAAATTTTTAAAATATATATGAATGATTATTCACTGAGAGAGAAGGTGGTCTAAAATCGTCAAAAACTAGTCCACGAGGAATATGAATTATGAAATTGACCAAATATGCACTTCACGTCTTGGGTTTTTGTTAAGAAGAAATATGTAATACGCTGTGGAGAAAATTGGGACTCAACATTGCCTTCGAGGAAATACTTGCAAAAATAACAATAAAATGTATTGTTATAAAATTTGTTCATCTTAAGAACTAATCGGGGAACAAAATAAAAATACTTTACGTATTGCAACTTGTTGTTTTGAATCTGCTTGAACCGATTGTTTATATGCAACAAAAATCGCCAAAAATACACTTTATTTTCAAATAATATTTTAGCATGAAACACACTCTTTAAATAGCAGGAAATGCATGAATAGTAGCAATGCGAACATATATCCACACAATCAGTGAAGATTACGACAAATCCCAAGCACTACGAGCGCTTTTTTACCACATTTTCAGAAAAGAGGTATAGTGATCAATGTCACCCCGGTGATCAAAGTCACCCCAGTTTACGGTACTATAGTTTTTTAGATATTCAAAAAATATATAATTTTGAGGACTATCGTTTGTGGTAAAAAAAAATGTACAGAAATTGCCGATTTTTCATGGGTTTACCTTCACACGCACTGACAAAATTACATTGCAGCATCAATAATAGTAACCCATGAGTCACCAGAAAAAAATGGACAGCTTTTTCAGTCTAACTGTAACCGCGATGGCGAAAACAGTGAAGCTACTTCGTTCAGAAATGTGAGCTTTCAAAGTCGAAAAGTCGAACGATGGTCTAGTGGATTTTCCCGACAAATGGCTAACTGGCGGTGCTGATGGAAGACGAGACCTGTCTCACACTGGATGGCAACGACTGGCAGGGCACTTCGTATTTTACTTCCCCCACGAAGGGAATGAGCACCGAGGTGAAGTGGATTTTACACACCAAGTTCCCCAAGAAGATACTGCTGCTGCTGACAATCAGCAAGGAGGGGATGTCAAGGCCGCTCTTCTTTCGCTTCGGACTGGCCGTGAACGGGGAATTTTATAGTACGAAGACCGGATTTTGTGTCGTTCATCAAGAAATACCATAAGGCCGAAGGTGTGGTGTTTTGACCGGATCTGGTGTCGGCACCACAACTCGAAGCGATCGTTGGAGGAGATGAAGTGGCTGAGTATCTGGGCAAACCTGGAGCGTAAGATCTACTCCAACAATTTTGTCACGAAAACTAAAGAGGAATCGGCAAGTAAAACGAAGAAAGAACTCAAAAACACGTCTACACGCATGTTTTCGTCCGCGATGGCGAATGTTCCGGTTAACGGCCGGAAGACCGCTCGCAAGGGCGTAGATTTTTTTTTTTCAAGTAAGCTTACATAATTATTTTCCATAGGAAACTCGTCAAACTCAATTATCTGTCTTAACCCTCTAGTGCCCAATACCGCCATTTGGCGGGCTTCAGTCAATCCTCTAAAAACCTTCAATAAACACTTAAAAAGTGTTTATAATGATTCATAGTGATTTTACCGAAGCCAGTCTAGAAATTAGCTTGCATTGAAAATATATTTTAGTTTATTCCACGAAAAAGTGTGTATTATATACAGACCTTTTGTTGTATTCTGCAACGAAACCAATGCGTAATAAATATGTAGGTACTTTCGTCAGAATTGTCAAAGTACGTATTCGTATACGTAACGAAAGGTTTTAAAAATAAACGCAATCATTCGTACAAACAAACGCTGCATAATGTAAATAGTACGAAAAATTAGTAAGCCTACGCAATAACATATACATTATGCGAAATCAAAACAAACAAAAAAACAGAACACAAAAATTTAGTTCAAGTAAATACTCGTGCTTTCGTTTTTTTGTTCGTTGTTATCCACTTTCGTACGAGAGTACATTCGCGAATTGTACAAATTATGCGTAATGTTGCAATTCTATTCGATAACTTGCAATACGAACCCGATCAGAAAGACAAAACAAAAATGTAACAGAGGCTGTTAGTTTGTTATGTAAAAAACCTTTTAGATTGTGTTTTAATTTTGATCCCGTTAGGTGTTAAAATAACAGAAATCATAACAAAAAATATTCTACTAATATCAAACCCATATCAAACTTTGTTACTAACGTATCAGTTTTCTAACAAAATTAGATAGCACATAAAACAGTACAATATCAACCATTGTTATAAACAACAGGTTTTGATAGAGACGCGAAAATTGTTGGATTTGTTTCAGAACAACTTGATTTCAGGATTTGTTATTATAACTCATTCAGATTTAATTTTGTTATCAAAAGCAAATGGGTAATACAAAATCGTATCAAAATATGTTATTGTATCTCCCGTTGATAGAATTTTGTAATTTTTTAGTTATGCTCTTTTGATCGGGAATATTCTATACAATCAACAAAAGTGCTGAACAATCTACGGATTTCATGGTTACGAAACGCGCGTGCAGAGAATAACGAAAAAATATTTTCAGTGTAGGCACTAGAGGGTTAATTATGTTTTTACCCTCATTTTATTACCGCAAACGTTAGTTTAATAGTTTGATACAAAACGTTATATCTACAAAACAAGACCAGATAGAAGAAAAATGTCTCAAGCAAAGTTTGTTGTTGTGACAATGCAAATGCGAAACACAAATTCTCCGAGTGCTCACGAGTAACCACATTATGGGATAATTTGCAGCGGAAAATATCGGCGACCCTTGGCGGATGGCAGAGACTCTCGTTTAATGAATTAATTCGACCAAACTTGGGACACGTTTTGAAAACCTTTTTAAAATATGTAAACTTTATATACGCAAATGAAAATGGGAGAATTGATGTGACGGCGCTATACTTTGCTTTGAGTTTAGAAGAATAACTTATAGTTCAATGTTGAAATTACAAACCCTTGTGACTAAATAAACAATATTTTATAAAAAAAAATGTTATCGACAACTCTGATGAAAACATAATTTCTCTAAAGAGCAAAACAGAAAAGTTGAATATTGCAACGCGAGCTGAAATTTATTGTCATTCTTTGATATTTTTTGCACACAAAATTTCTTCTGAAGATAATATGTCAATAAAACCAGTATTTGGATAGAAAATGGGCAAAGTTCACGATTTTAGGCTAAAAGAGCAAAGCCTTGATGCTACATTCCGATTCGGAACTCGACCTTCTGTTTATATGCACAGACTTCGCAGCCAACTGTTTTAGTGTACAGAACAATTGCGGGGCTAGCGCTACGATCCTACTGACACTAACAGTGTCTCTTGAGCCGGGACTCAAACCTACGACGACTGGCTTGCTAGGCCAGCATCGGAAGGGCAGATTAATATTTTGGCAATAACTCGGTCTGTGTATAAGATATCTTTTTATGTCTTCTACAAAGTTATGTGTTTCGATGACAAATAAATACGTTGAACAATTTCTCAATACTTCAGTTTTTCAGCTATTCAAAATAACCGAGCTTAAAGCACTAGTCTGTTAAGAAATTATGTATTTCCATAACCAGAGAAGTGAAAAAGGAAAGTGTCGTCGGCGAAGTTATTTGTGATAAAATTATCTACAACTTTGCTGAAGAAACCATTTCTCTGTAGTGTAAGATTTATAAGATAGCAAAGCAGCGCTCTTGGTCATTTCTCCAGTCGCAAGATTCTCAATATTCACCCTTGCGTTGAAATTATGGCGCTACAGTCCCATCAAAATTTTAACCTTGGATTTGAACGTGCCTCTTTTATATACTGTTCCTTACCTCTTTTGGCCGTCGACACCCGAATGTCCCGCAATCGACTTTTTTTTCTTTGTGATATATTGGGGTTCTGGGGTGTGAGCTTGTGAAAATCCTTCTTGTCATGATCCGTCTTATCATTTTCCTTTTGTCGTAGATCTGGATCAGGTTACCTCTAGAGGCTAAGCCTACTGACCAGGTGGTTGATTTTTTTTCTTAATACTATATGGTTTATCTATTTTTTTTTTCCTCATCTATGGATATATGGTTTATCTATGTACATGATGTATTTTTTTTATATTGAATAAGGTGCTAAAGTAGATACTATACTAAAAGGTGCTTAAACCAAAAAAATATGTTTATATAGAGTTATAGAAGGATTTCGTGCCAACTCGACTGAGAAGCGGGCAGCTCCCTCTCAGAATTCGATGAAACTTTGTGGATGTGTACACCTTACTACCCTAAACAATTTTGTATATTGAATACTATCTCTCAACTCTTTTTTCTATAATACTGCATAACTTTAATTATCTTTTCCATTGAAAAATATTATCTTCTCAGCCTTTTTCTACTTAAACATAGTTATATCTCTGCAACTCGTTTCCAAGCAAATTTTTGTTAAGGGTTGGTCATACATACAAAGGTTAATATTCCTCGTAAAAGGTTTTTTATCTTACTATTCGACGGATGGTGGCGGTTTTACTCCACGACAATGCCAGATGTTGCAAAAGTCGTACGGTTTTTAATAATTTTTGTTCCGGCACATTTGTCGATTACAATGACTTTTTATTAGTAAACTAGCTAAAAAATGAAAAAAAAAATGTGCTAACGGTACGATTATTCGACGAATCTGGTAATCCGGAGTGAAACAATTTTCAACACTCCGCATAATCACTCCGCAAATATCACTAATTGTTGCCTCAAAATCCTTCTGATCCTGAAAAAATCCCGAATGATAAAGCAACCAACCTGCTTGGAATCTGTGCTTAACTTATACCTTATGTTAAACTCTTCCCAAATTAACGCTTACTCCGAATACCCGTAGCGGTATATACACCTAAAAATAGCATCCTCCTGTCAGCGAGATTCTATTATCCTACGAGCCCCGGAATGCAGGCCCACGTGGGAAATAAAGCGCAACCAATATCTCCGTCTATGCACCGCACACCGACCAACCCACAGTTAATGCACCATTCGACCATTCAGCCATTCAGTACGACACTGGCACTATCCTTTAGACACATATTTAAACACACATACACGCAAACCCATGCGACATAGCTCCCCGTGGAGCAGTATTCATCCAATTTACTTTATTAGATTGCGCCTAATGGAAGCTGCAGTAAGGTGGCTTACGATAAAATATAGGGACGAAATTCACGTTCTTCCAGCACGGCAGTCTTTTGGTGAAAAATCGTAATTTAAACTTCATCAAGTTAGTCGATTCGAGATTCGAGTAATAGCAAAAAGGATGACTTTAAGCTGGAAACCTAGTTACAGCCCTGCCGAAGCTGGATGCGAGGCACAAGCTAAGCGGCAGGGATTTGTAACCCTCTTGCCGGGTGTCGCGAGGCTGCCGTCATCGTCGATTACCATGCCTGGCGCGATAAACCCTCTGCCTCTGTAGAGCAAATTGCTGAGCTCAGCTTGTATCCGCATCACAGAAGGTTGTTTCGTACATTTGTTCTGCTGAAACTGTGAACAGTTTCTCGGTGGATCGCTTTACTATTTTAATGGTTACTCATTTGGAACCTTTTGTCCCCACAGCGGTTTGCAGCTAATGGAAATGTAGGTTGTAAGACCAACTAAACTTCAACACTCCCAGTGGTCAATGCTTGGAAGTCTAGATTCAATAAGCTATCCCGTAATAAAAACACTGTTCTACTATCCAACCGTTTTGACAAGAAAAATTACTTAAATTTATTTTCCAATAACTAAAATGTAGTTCCATTTCCGGCTGCAAAGTCCACCGAAGGTTGGGCGGTTCGGAAGGAAAGGCAACTGAAATTTCAACAATTTCCCTCGTGAACTTGTAGCCGACTGGGCGAATGGGTCACAACGTCGACAGATAGAGCGGAGGCGTGCAATATTTTTTCCAACACCAAAGCACTTAACTGCACGCCAATAGCAAGTGGAAAAAAACTGGTGTGCCGACCAACGCGCCTTCACCCTTGTTGTAGTAATGCAACGGCCAGTGGCATTAGCACTGTCAGATGCAGTAAACTATATTCAGGACGTTACACTGGAAATTTGAACAAAATAAATAGTCAGAAAATCATGCTTTGAATATTGCACATTAAAAATTTTCGCAAATTTATCTTCACTCGTAATTTGCGTTTTTGAACATTTTTAATTTAACCTAGTTTCACGTAATCGCAGCCCACTGTGTGTTGCTGCACACATAGTATCATTTCAGACGAAATGAAGCCCTCCATGGGAAGTTGTGGAGTGCTTAACCGTTTGTTATGTTGCCCGAATTTATCATGACAGAAAAAAATGGTTTAATGTAAGCCAAAACAGTGTGCAGTGGTGTCATCCTGCGGAACTTCATTTCGCACCCCTTAATGGCATCCGGCTGTAAGCCTCCAGAGGACTACCGTTTACCGCGAGGAGGCGGTCGGCTTTCTTTTGTTACACTTTGTTGCGGTTTTATGAGGCTTCTCATGTTTGATTGTGCGAAGAAGAGCTTGTTTGTGGACGCTCAAGAATCAGTTAGTTTGTTAACATTTGATTTATTCTTCGTATTATTTTTGAAATGACTCATTTCAAGCAAAATCGTCCTAAAAATACTGAAGCCTACGACCTATATCAAATTTAAATACTAGATGGTGATAAAGCAACAGCTTTATAGTCATCTAACCGAATTCAACAACATTCTCGGTTTCAAATGATATTGGGTGTGCAACTAGGATTTCGTTATTTTTTCTTTATTTGAAAAGCCACTTTATTTCGAAAAATAGTTACCTATCAATTATTCGAAGTCTTGCATCAATTGAAGTCGATACCGTAACCCAGTGTTGGTTTCGTTCGACATCAACATCTTATAATGAATAACACCAACCTGGTCTCACCAAATACACAGCATAATCTTCACAGCGTTTATATTCAGCTGAACCGATGACGTGGAAGTATGACTGGGTTGAAATATGACTTTTTTGGGTTTCATCACCCGTCACTATGCGATGCAGGAAATCCTTCCTTTTCTGTCACTGCAGCAGTTGCTCACAGGAGAAAAAACCAAGGTTCCTCATAATTTGATCATTCTCAAAGCATGCAATCGCTTTGAAATGGCTAACCTCAAATACCGAAGCGAGCTGTTCCTGGGTTTGGCATGAATCATCATCAAACAATTCCTCCAATTCAAAATCTTCTAGGGTGTTTGGCCTTACTTCACTCGGATAGATAGTCAACACCGAAATTACCGTCCTCAAAGTGACAGAACCAATCACGGCGCATTGTTGCTTAAGCTTCGTACACAAATTACGAAACGCATGAAAGTTGGGCGGGGGATTGAGTCTGTGTTACTTATTGTTACAAAGAGTGGTGAGGGGGGGGGGGTGGCAGGTGTGACATGACATGACGATGATATTCGCTCAAACTTGAAAATTTGGAAGGGGTCCGGTTTTTCAGCGTTACGTAATGTTAGGGGAGCGGGTCTGAAATTTAGAGCTTTAGCGTTACGTAATTTGTGTGCGACGCCTAAGGAGCAATTGAAAAAAAAACTCAATTTTATAATTTTTGTTTGTTTGTCATTTTTGATTACACAGGTATCATTTTGTGCTATGAGTTTTTTTTTTAATCACAACTATTTTTTTTAAATAGTTAATGCAAAATTGGTTTAAATGAGTATCAATATTCTAAAGGCCAGAACGAATTGTTTGATCGGAATGACATTTTTGGCGAGAAAAATTTAGTCTTTCTAAAAAAAAAACACAAATTTTTTTATTGAAATAAATGAGCACTTGGTTACCGAGAAATCGAACATTCGGATATGTTTACAACTACAACGGATTGTATGATAGGAAGTCCCTTCGGCAAATTTAGATAGTAGATAATAATTCTGTGGCTTCCAAATTGAAAAACACGCTGTTAAAAAAATCACCAGATTTGTATGCAAAGCCACGACTGCAAGATTGACGTAAAACTACATGAAGTTGTTTTTTACATTACTTGCTTTGAATATGATTATTTTTTTTTCGCAAAAGAGGAGTTGTAATGCAACCGAATTTCAGTTTGCACATACATCACTGAACAGGAATGGGACAAACAATATACAACGCAAACAAGTCTCAACAGTCAGAGTGCATGCAGATTAAAATAAAAATTTACTTTGAAATCTAACGCAAATCAAGAAAATATTAAATCTTCCATAATATGTTTGTTGTCCTTATAAGGACAATTATTTTTCAATTTCATATCGGAAATGTTGATCGCATCTGTGCGCTACTCTGACATGTGGATTTAAGGTATTTTTCTGATAACTCAGTTGGAAGTTGTTTTCACACTAAAAAATTTGACGGCCCAGATATGTTGCCCCACTACCGCACAAAGACAGCATTTTACTCTAAAGGAAGTGTCGCTGCATTAGCTGGCCCTATCACTTATTACTTTACTTTTAAGGCAACAGACCGATTATCAATCCAGTGCCGAATCCAGAATACGTCGCCATGTCCCTCGGTCTTGGGCTGCTATCGTCCAATCGCCCCTAACACCTATTTCGCGTGCATCCTCGTTGACAGCACACATCCAACGAGTGCGGGGTCTACCCCGAAGCCGACGACCTCTTTCGGGATTCCTGCTAAATATAGCCTTCGCTTGACGCTCATCCGGCATTCTCGCTACATGCCCAGCCCACTGAAGCATGCCTTGTTTTATCCGCTTGACTATATCCGCCGATTTGTATGCCTGGTACACTTCATGGTTCAAGCGTCTGCGCCAAACATCATTTTCTAGTTTACCGCCAAGGATTGAACGCAAAATCATACGCACAAAAACACCAAGAGCTCGCCGATCAGCCTCTTTCAGCGTCCATGATTCATGGCCGTAGAGAGCCACCGGAAGAATCAGTGTTTTATAGAGTGCAAATTTAGAACAGATTTGCAGACTGCGGGACCTTAGCTGGTTACGTTATCCGTAAAAGGCCCTGTTTGCGGCTGCTATCCGCCTCTTTATCTCACGGCTAACCTCGTTGTCACATGTCACTAATGTTCCCAGGTAAATAAATTCGTCGACTACTTCTAATGTTTCCCCATCTAGCACCACCGCAGCACCAACCTCCGACGAACTACCACGCACTCTGCCAGCCACCATGTATTTCGTTTTGGCAGAGTTTATGACAAGCCCTAATCTCGCAGCTTCCCTCCTGAGAGGTCCAAAGGCCTCTTCCACAGCTCTACGGTTGATACCAATGATGTCGATATCGTCCGCAAAACCGAGAAGCATGTGCGACTTCGTAATGATGGTGCCGCTTCTCTGCACACCAGCCCTCCGTATAGCACCTTCCAATGCGATGTTGAACAATAAGTTTGACAGCCCGTCACCCTGCTTCAAACCATCCAACGTCACGAACGAGTCCGATAACTCACCGGCTATCCTGACGCTTGATGTAGAACCTTCAAGGTTGGCACGTATCAGCCTAATCAGCTTTGTTGGGAAGCCATGTTCGAGCATAATCTGCCATAACTCATTTCTCTTTACTGAACCGTACGTTGCCCTGAAGTCTATGAACAGATGGTGCGTCTGCAAGTTGAATTCTCGAAATTTATCGAGGATTTGTCGCAAGGTAAATATTTGGTCCGTCGTGGAGCGTCCCCCTCGAAAACCGCATTGGTACTCGCCAACAAAGGTCTACTGCAACGGCCTCAGTCTGTGGAACAGGATGCGGCAGAGAATTTTGTACACGGTATTGAGAAGTGTTATGCCCCGATAATTGCTACAGTCCAGGCGATGACCTTTTTTGTAGATCGGGCATATGGGACCTTCCAATTAGTCCGAGGGCAATTCTTCATCAGACCACACTCTCAGCATGATCCAATGGATGGCACGATACAGCTGTTCGCTCCCGACTTTGAAGAGTCCGGCGGGAATGCCGTCCTTCCCGGCTTCCTTGCAGTTTCTCAGCTCTTTCACTGCTTTCTTCACCTCGTCCATGGATGGTGGATCCACAGCTTAACCATCAGTCTCAATAGTCATCCTGCTTCTTTCGACTCCACTGTTTCCCTCACCGTTCAACAGCACACTGAAGTGTTCCTTCCAACGTCTGGCCACCTCTGTTTTATCGGTTATCAGGTTCCCCTCCCTATCGTTGCACATGACAGGGGCTGACACGTTTCGATTCCTGATTCCGTTGACCTTCTTGTAGAAGCTTCGCATCTTGCCTGGAGAAGCAACCTTCCGCCTCCGCAAGAATACGCTCCCAATGCTGTCGTTTCTTTCGGCGATGGAGTCTTTTTTCAGCGGCTCTTGCATCTCGATATCTACCCATGCTCTGACGAGTCACAGCCCTGACCAACATGTGACCCCTGGCGCGGTTCGTCTCCTCCGTCACTCGTTGGCACTCAGCGTCAAACCACTCATTGGACGCAGCTGCCGCAGTTGCACCCAACACTTCTCGCGCTGTAGTGCTGATCGAACTGTGGATGTGCCTCCACTGTTCATTCAGGTTCCCTTCAACTCTTTCCTCAATCCGTTCATCAACCTTCTGCGAGTACTCTGCAGCCACTCCTTCAGTTGATAGCCGCTGGATGTTCAACTGTATCCTCCTTGTCGTCCTGGATTTTAACACGTTGGACAACCGAGCGCGAATCTTGGATACCACGAGATAATGATCCGAGTCAACGTTTGGTCCTCTAAACGACCTCACGTCTGTAACGTCTGAAAAGTGCCGATCATCTATCAGAACATGGTCGATCTGGGAACAGGCCTCTCCATTTGGGTGTCTCCAGGTGTGCTTACGTATATTCCGGCGTGCAAAATAAGTGCTACAGACTGCCATACCTCTGGCTGCAGCGAAATTGACAAGCCCCAGGCCGTTGTCGTTCGTAGTAGAGTGGAGGCTTTCACCAATCACGTTGCGGAAGAAGTTCTCCTGCTCGACCTGCGCATTTGCATCCCCGATGACGATTTTGATGTCGTGTCCTGGGCACTCATTCTACGTTTTTCCAGGAGCTCATAGAACTCCTCTTTCTCTTCATCGGGTTTATCGTTGGTCGGTGCGTACACATTTATCAGGCTGTAGTTGAAAAATTTGTCCCTAATTCTCAACACGCATATACGGTCACTGATCGGCCTTCATCTAATGACACGCTTAATCTGTTTCCCTATGAGCACGAAACCGACTCCCCTTTCTGCTTTTACGCCACCACTGCAGTAGATGTGGTACTTGAGTGAAGTGCTCGCAATAGGATCTACTACCCGGAATTCGCGTTCTCCCGTTTTCGGCCACCTCACCTCCTGTATGGCAGCAACCTCGACATTCACCTTTTGCAGCTCTCTAGCCAGGATACCTGCACGTGCCAGTTCGAGCAGAGTCCTTACATTCAAAGTACCGAGTTTCCAATAATCGTTGTCCTTTTTCGTTCGCCTAGGTCCATGCCGATTATTCCGTTCCGTCTTTATATCTTGATTGTTCGTAGTATTTTACCGTCGGTATGTTGCCTTAGGGCTGCGATACTTAGTCCCGCGAAGGGGCCGCCGTCTCAGATATAACTGGCAAGACATCGCGTATCGCAATTCAGCCGCCCGCTCCGGATCAGACGCTGTTGTGCGCAGCCCCTAACATGGGGATACAGCCGCGTACGATCCCCTTTCCCAGTCAGCATACGACCATAGTTTCCACCGGGGGTTGGTTACCCGATCTCCGCTAAGGTTACTCGTATCCCGGTCGGCACCTCGTGGATGTTGGGATAGGAGTTGCTGGACAGAGGTGAATGACCACAATGGGGTCTCAAATGACACGTGCCCAGCCGTTTACCAACCAATATAAAAATATGATATGATATCAAAGTGTGACCACGTGGTGTTTTGGTAACACGTACCAGAGAATTTGAAACCGCTATCCAAAAATTTCGTGTCCGATGCAACGAAAGCCGTATAGTGCACACCAACCGATCACTAGCAATAAACAGCCCTTTTCAGGGTCACTAACATCAATGCAAAAAATTGAAGTTATTGAAGATTGGTCTTCCTTCTATGAAGACCTATGTTGGAATTCGATAAGTAATCATAAAGTAATGGTTTAGATTCAAAGACGACTGTAACGTAAAAGTCCAAGGGAAATACGGCTTTTTTCTATCTTAACGATAGATCAAAACGCTTTTATTGTTTACGTCATTTTTTATGTCCGACGTTTCGGTCTTCGGACTTGGGCTTCCTCAGGGTATCTACAACTTTATTAAAATATACTTTTTTTTTGTTTTCAAAAAACTAACGTTATTTTTTTTCTCAAATAACTAACATAGAGTTGTACCGTTTTTCGTTCAGCGTACCAAGTTTTACGATAGGTTGTCATAACTATCAACAGGTTCTCCTTCAAAGTACCTATATAGAAACGTTAGAGTTAGTTTAAGCTCTAGAACCACCTACAACCTTTTACAACATCAAAAAGCACGTTGCGTTGGTGGATTTAATTCGTTTCTCGGGCCGTATTTCCTTTGGAATGGTTTTTTCCTATTTTAAAAACACTTGTAGGTCCAGTTTATAAGACATTTGATCTGAATGCATAAAATAAATTCGTAACCAAGTGAAGGTTTATTTCCGGCCTCTGTTTTTATTTTTCAGAACTTGGAAGCCGCCATCTTGAATATCCATAAGGGGTCTGAATAGTATTATACTATTATTAGACAGTTTTATAGAAAACGGATGTCGACATCTTAGATTTGATAAAGGCTTCTGGGCATTATCCTAGCTCCAGAAATATCCAAATTTGATGGTATTTGGCCATATTATCAGCGCATTTGGCTATTTTATCGGGTCAATGTGAGTTACAACAAGGCTTTGCATTTTTTACTGGTACAAAAGTAATAAAATACATTTTGCTGTATTTAGAGGGATACATAACATAAATTTTCCAACCGATTGCTGCAAGAATGATAGAAATTCATTTTTGTGACGCTCTTAAATTTGAGATTTTTATTTAACACGGCCATAACACAGGTTTTGCCCTAGAGCTCAAGCTGGTAAACTATGAAGGTTTATAGCTTTTGACCCTAGCGAGATTGGAAACACGACAAATGGCCTCAGAGTATCTACTCGCCAGGTTCGTCATTTCTACGTTTACTTACGGGAAATTGTGTTTAAATTTCTGAAGACTTGACGCACTCTCGTGGCGGCTAAGGGCACCAAAATTCATAGGAACAGTTAAAAGGTTATATCCTTTCATATTTTCAGTTTAAGATTTACCATTCCAAACCCGAAACGAGAAAACGATCAGTATAATGGACCGAACGGGAACAGTTGTCTGACTTCCGCTGGCAAGAATATGGCACCGGTTTTCTGGGATGCGCGCGGGAGAGTTGAGAAACTGAATGATTGAGAGTCGTATTGGATCCAATTCTATCATTCAACAATCCCTACGCTTCAATAATTTGTGGAAATGCAATGTTGCCTTTTTTTTTTTAAATTCAAAACTTGATAGATTTTTATAGAAACATTAGGCAAAATTTCATTCTAATTCAGGCAAACCAATGTCTCCCTCTCTCAATTCTTAATTATCGTTGTTAAATTAAAAGATTTACTTTTCTCGAACAATTCTTCGTAAGTTTGGTATTGAATCTCAGGTAAAAATGCTTATTTTTTCAAAATTTGATAGTTTAGATGCTCGCAATTTAATAGTTTAGATAGTTTCGATTTAGATTAGATTTTAATATGTTCAAGTGTGAAGAACTCAACATTTGTTACAATCAAGGTAACAATTAAATTAAGGTGAGCAATCACCGTTTGGGCGAGTTCGGGTTGTTTTTTTATATATTATTCAGTTACCGATTACTCAGTAACCAAACAAATCAAATTTACTAAATTACCGCATCACTTGAAACCAATACCGCCTCCGGTCCAGTTTCGGTCCACCCACCGGCATGCAGAGAACGTAGACTAAAATTGTAAACCAACTCGGGCAGCAGCTAACTACAGTTCATCAAACTTTAGCCGGAGAGCGTGGGTTTTGTTTCGGTAATTACATTGCTCCCTAGTGTGCTTCCCGGAGAAGTTTTACCACTTTAAGGATTTCTCTGCTACAGCAGATGAATTTTCTTCCCCCAACTGGTACCGAGCAAACAAGTTTAAATAAGCAAAACAAAAGTTATGAAAAGGACAAAACATAAATTTCTCCCTAGTGCCAAAAACCCACTTTTACTTGAGTCAACTAGGTCGCTTCGCTAGAAAGATCTTTTTTCTTTGTAATCTAGATAATTACTGAACACTGCTGTGATGAACATTGAAAGAGAAAATAGATAACTCAATAGATATAACATGATTTTGACTTGTTCAACAGGGTAAAAACCTATTTCCCCGCCAGTGCTTTGCAATATCAGACTGTAACAACTACAAGCTACAACGCGCCTCCATCAAAAGGAACACGATGTAGACGCTTGGCGAAAAGCGAACAAATAATTGGTAGGCACACTTACAAAAACTCTCCGGACTGGTCAGAAAAGTTGTGTGCTCCATACACACACAAATAAAACGTTGTTTTCATCATCACAGTTCATCAGAGTACAGCAAATGTCTAGTCGGAGTACAGTCGATATGAATATAGCTTCTCGTAAAACCTAGCGGGGACAGGGACCGTACATAAAATGAAACGACAACGCATTCGACAGTTGTAAAACCCCAGTAAATCCTTGCCGGCAACAACGGTCGAGGCCTAATCGTAGGTACCATCAGTGGTCCAAATATTTTCAAACGTGAATTTAAATTCAGCTGCCTCTCCCACCCATAGTCAGTCTATTAAGTTCGTTCCATTTGAAAAAAAAAACAGCATGTAGTCTCCCATACCGTCATAGCATCAGGTTGTGAATGGAGTGTGTTTATGTTGTTCCTTCTTTTTTTTTTGCTATTGTCAATCCGACTGATACCACTGAGGACTTTAACGTGCGCCTCCGGTTCCGCTATCGGCGTACGGCAATGTGAACTCGTAACGAAACGAGCGGACAGTGCCAAGCGTACAGCAAAAGAGAATTGCGTTGTACACGAGACATTGGACGAAACGTACCTTAGGGAGCCCTTGTAGTGGTCTGATGTTGCTAGATTAAATTAAACTAGCAACTAACAGCTGGTCGTACAAGCAGTTACCGTTGTGTCGATGAACGAGGCTGCTTAAGCGTATAAATAAATGAGATGCGTAACGATGGTTGCCAGAGAGATTCGTTTTGAACTTGTAGCACTTTCAATTCATTCAACAACAGTAAAATGCTTTCCTCCAGAAAGTACATTATTTTTCTTCACCATAAATGCATACATGCATGTATTGGATGAAGAAGGAAACGCTAATCGCCTTAAACTCTCATTTTGCGGGACGTCATTGTCACGTGTGATGGACCAAATATATGCAATATTCATGCATAAAGTAAGCAGATTATAAACCCATTCTGTCTCTATCAGTAAGCTGCAGCACATAGCTGAAAGCGTTGGGTGCAATATTCTGTTATGCAGTTCAGACACCATGGTAATCATGTGGGATCGAAGCCATTCTGGAGAGTTATTGACAGCAGAGTAATTTCCTCGTAAGCCTGCGGAACAGCAATCATCATCATTAATCAAATCGATTTAGAGGTGCTAACGAACACGCATGGCGCTAATCGTTTAAATTTATCCGATGAATAATTGGATGCCTTTTAATGCCCATTGTTGAACTTTGTGTTCGCGACGCTCATCCACGACAATAGCTGTTTTACTAAAATAGTAGATAATAGCAGCAAGAAGCAATTGTTATGAGATAAATATAAAACAGTTCATTTTGTTGACGTAGATCCGCGTCTTTTTTCAGTATGAGCCTGCAACGTACTGAAATTAATAACAAATGTTGGATATCTAAAATGTACAAGATAAGATTCTCATGGTATTACAATTGTCGCCAACTTTTCTTATTATGTGGTGAAGCTGGTGCAAGTTACTTGGGCGAATATCGTCATTCAGTGTTGGCAGCTTGGTTGTGAAAAAAAATATAGAAACACCTTCGCAGTGCGAATATTATCATTTGGTGTCTGCTTACTGGCGCCTGCGGTTTGCGCATTTTGGATTTTCCTGCAGACACGAACGGCTGTGAATAGTCTCCGTAGCAATTATTGAGAGTTGAAATGCTCAATTATATGATTCATAGAGCGGCCTTTGCAAATACCTATAATCTTACTATCATTGAATGAATTTTGAATGAGAATGTTCGACAGGTGAAGTATGCCCCAAACTCATATTGACAGTCAAGAGGTTTAGATGGCTATAACGTAGCACTTTCGACCAAAAGATCCGCACAATTTCATGTAAGCAGCCATGAGATGCAGAAAACCAGAACTAAGAGTTTGAAATAATACTGTTGTGAAGTCAACGACTAAATCAACCGTCTTTATCACGACGATTAAATATTGAATGAAGTTTTTTTTTATTTTGACTGACTCCGATCCTGCTTCTTCAAAAACTGGAGTCGTGTAACGTCCACGGCTTTCGACAACAGGACAGCTGAACAACATTGTGGAACATTGAAAAATTGTAGAAAATCATTATAAAAATTTGTCTTAAAAAAACTTTCAATAGGCATTCTTCTACAAAAGTCCATTTTAATAGGCAGATAGAAATGTAATGTCTTTGGAAAGTTTTTTTTAATAAAATGTTCCACAACTTTGCCGAACAAAGCGGATATGCTAAAATATAAATTTGTTTTTCACTTTTAGGTAGCTTATCAAAAACTTGTAACTTCTTTAAAACGGAAAATAATCAATGGAAGAACTTTGCTAAGTAAACAGTATGCGATTGTTATGGATTTGTCCTGAAAATCATTCCCCAAATTGTGGTCTTCTGTGTCCCAGGCCCAGTCCGCATCAATGGATCCTAAAGTGGTTCGTTGGCCTCATTTCGCTTGTAACCCAGGCTAATGGTGATCGTTGCTTTAAGGGACCTGATAATCCTACCTTTGTGAAGGCAAATTTTCAACCTTTTGCGTACTAGGACTAGAACGTGAAACAATTTAGACTTGCAGAACGATATGAGACTGAAAAACGCAGCCTCGGATAGCAAAACTTGTTTATGAACTTCTTCTCGTGGGCCGCGAAGCTCTGTTAGCTTCGCAAAGGGTACGCGAATGTTATAGGCGTAAAATTTTTGGCAACCATACGAAAGTAGTAGAGAAATATTGTTGATGAATAACAAGAAGAGTAGCGGTCCAATATTACCGCCTTGCGGTACTCCAAAGATATTTGTAAACGATGCTGGAAACTGAGTCCGTATCTTTACACAGAGTGTTCGATTCATCAAATAGGATGCACACCATTTCAAAAAAATAAATGACACTCCCATACAAGATATTGTTTGCTGCTGGCGAGAAGAGCGTCAATTAAAGCACAGAAGGATGTGATGCCTCCACATAACCCTTGTACATCACGTTTATCGCCTTTCTTGGGAACGGGAAACATTATGTAAACTGCGCTTAGTATTCACGAACATCCAAAATAATCACGGATTCCGTCTAACGTTGCCCTGCATCTTTAAGAAGTATCGTTTGTAGAGGTAGTGGTTATATTTTTTATCAGCATTACTGATTCGGTTGAATCGCTGCTCAGAAACCAGGCATCGCGCTCTACAGAAATTTAACAAAGCCAAAGAACGCTACTTCTTGAGATGCCGAAGGCGAGGATTACACCTATAGGGCTTTATTATTGGTCTCCACGGATGAGCAACACGATCGATTGCTGCATTGATAACGCAGTTAAAGTGATTGTTAATTTTTTGGAAAGGATTCCGAAAATTGTCAATTGATGTCAGAGAAAACAACGCTTAAAGACTCAAAGTCAGCTTCACGAAAATCCAAACATGAAACGTCACCTATATTTCCAAATTGCTCGGATGGAGTTTCTTTCATATTTATATCTCATGCTGGGTGATGTCAAGTGCTAGTTAAAACTCACTAACTTCATCAAGTTCGCATGAAGCATCGTCCACCAGTATCAGCTCCAGTAGTCGATCATGGTCGTTGGTAGCGTGGTTCACATGTGTTCAAACTAAACCCATCTAACAGAGCGTAACAGGCATTCGCTAGCCGTCAAGAAAAAATTGTTGTTCGAAGTCCACGGACATTTTGGTAGTATATCCGAATTCCAGAAGAGTGATCGCCAGCTGCATGGCATTCCTGTAAACACTCGCGTCGAGACTTGAGGTTGCCGAGGGCTGAAAGTGTTGTACGGAGCAGTAGCGGAGCAGTGTCAGAGGAAGGTTGTGCGGCGTCAGATGAAAGGTCGAAAGACTGTCGTTCGGCAGTACTACATCTTCCGCGGCTCAGCTGAACTCCTTTCCACTTCGGGCTTTTGGCAAAATTGTAATCTTACATACCGAACTTCTTCAGTGTTTTGGTGATGGCAGCATCTTGGGACAGCTTCACGTCTTAACGGTCCAGTTTGTCGTTCTTTTGCATACCCAGAAAGAACTTCATTTTTTCGCAATCGGTTATCTCTAACTTATCGAAAAGACAACGCTTCAGCTTCTCAATTGTTCGGATGTTCCGGCCGACTATCAGAAAGTCGTTCGCGTACCAGGTCAACTTCATCGTCTTAAGAGGTATACACGTATAGTATTCATTGAATCTGTGAAATCCAAGTTTCAGCAGCGTCGAATTTAACTTTTCGTTTGAACATCTTGGTGCTTGATTCCATCCATTTCGCCGCCTTTTTTTGGTTTGATACCTTGAGGAATTTCCATGTGGAGATCCTCCTTCAGCACTGTAAGAAGAGAAGAGAGAAGTGAAGAGAGGATTCCTCTGGATGCTTTCTTCTACAGGTTGACCGACATCCTTTTATGTTTCTTGCTCGTAGACCATGGGCACAATTCTCCAGTACGATCTGCAGCATTGTTGGCCCCCAGATTGCAGCTCCGCGGTCGGTTGCCCTCAAGTACATATCAGACCATGAAAAGTTGAGAGCTCTTGGCATTCATCCTTAGGCTAAGCTCCCTTTTTTAATATTAGGTATCTAACGACTCGGGCAGTTTTTTCTTCGGTAGGTTTCTGCATAAGATTGCTGCGGAAAACCTGCCGAAGAAAAGCACTGCCGAAGCCGTTCGCTGTCCTACCTTAGTTGGGGTGACGTTTCTTGGCGCTGATGTTGAGCTCCGGTTGACGATGAACGCGACCGACAATACAGTTTCATACCATAGCGACTGAACGTTTTTACAATGCAAGCGTACTGGGCCCATAACCTATTGATGTGTAATACTCCAAAGCCAGGAAAGTAAGAGAAACAACAATATCGCACGCTAGCCTGGGGGGCCAATGCGGTCTCGATCAACAAGATTAGTTGAGAGAATTCGTTATCGATATTGTTTTCGGCACATTTTGTATGTTGTAAAATATGTACAACGATACACCGTACCCCAGTGCTGAGTCGAGAAAATTTCCAGCTCGAAAAGATCCTCGACCTGATCGGGAATCGAACCCGTTATCACAACCGTGTGGGAGGAAAGTAAAAGAAGCTTGATGATAAATGTTTGAAGAGATTTATTGTATGTCTTGATAGGTTGACGGTTTGATTAAGAATGGAGAGAAAAAGTCAGGGATTACTGATTGCTAGATCTAAAACCATATTTTTATGTTGTGGATCAAAAAAGAAGGAACTTTTTCAGGTACATATTGCTTCTTTTCCAGGATTTTCCATACGTGCGTCAAAATCTCTCGCGAGTCAATGTAACTTTAGCTATTCGTGAATGGCATTGTGAGGCCTGTCCACACGTTCACAGAACCCCGTTTCAATTAAAATGTTATAACTTCGACGTGACAAATTCGTATATAGCCAGACCTAGTAGCTATAACATTTTAGATCATATTGTGTGTTCTGAAAGTCTACAACCCTTCGTAATGAACGAGACTATTTATACAGATGAGAGTGATCAGAGTAAAGAAAGCAAGGAAACAATAAAACTGAAGATTGGAAAAGATGTCCGCACGCATGGTGAAACAGTAGCAAATGCTTTTAATGAGTATATCTGTGAGATTGAACCCCAGTTAGCCTAAACAATTATTAGTTTTCGTGATATTAACAAATTTGCCAGTCTGTCTCCATTAATTAACTCTATTTTCCTGCAACCTGCTTCTGAGAAAGAAGTGGTTGTCTTGATAAGGGATCTTGACACCAACAATAGCTGTGGTCCCGATGAAATTCCAACACTCTATTTTCTGTTTTGTTGCGAGATGTCTTCAACCAATCGATCACTACAGGAATTTTCCCCGGTTTCCTAAAGATTGCGAAGGTTATTCCCTAGCACAAGGGTGGTGATTTAGCGCAGATCAGTAATTATAGAACAATATCCATTTTATCTGATCTAAGCAAAATACTAGGGAAACTGTTAGTAATCCGAATAAATGTGTTCTTCAATAGTCATGAAGTTTTATACAGTCATCAATATGGTTTTCGCTCTGGATCTAGTACACTTACTGAAGCCAGTGAATTAGTTGACAACATATACAGTGCGCTGGACTCTCGACAAGCTTCGGGTGTAGTTTTGTCGGATTTAAAAAAGGCGTTCGATACGATTGACCACAAACTTCTGTTATGTAAGCTTGACTACTATGGTATTTGGGGTCCAGCAAACGATTTAATAAGAAACTATCTTTCATCTAGAAGGCAATTCGTAGTTGTGAATGATTCTCGTAGTAATAATCTAAGTACGACCGTCGGAGTACCTCAAAGCAGCAACTTGGGGCCTCTCCTTTTTTGATTCATGTCAACGACCTGCCAAAAATAGGACTACATGAAATACCACGTCTTTTTGCTACGATACGTCCTTGTCTAATGAAGGAGGACATGGAAAAGTTGCAGATATACTTCGCTGAAAACTTACTATCCCTCAACATATCAAAAACTAAATATATGATCTTCGATTCCATCCGCTCCAGACGAACCACAAATGCTGCTTTTAATTAAACTTTGAAACAACCGAGAAAGTTGAGACTTACAAGTATCTATGCCTAATATTTGATACAAATCTCACATGGCACAGCCACATAAGTAAATTGAAGTCCGAAATCAGTAAAACTTGCGAACATCTGTATAAAGTTTCCAACTATTTACCGACAAAACAGATGCTTAATCTAAATCATGCCTTCGTAAGGTCCAAATTACAGTACATGATTTCAATCTGGGGGGCAGCAAGCCAGTATAAAATACGGTCATTACAAACTCCTCAAAATCGGTGTCTAAAAGCAGTTTACCGGAAACCTCGTATGTACTCAACATTTGGTTTATTTGAAGAGGCACCCGCATCTGTCGTGCCAGTAGCAGCCCTTCGAGAAAAGCAAACCTTTAATTCGAATGCATAAAATTTAATGGAACACATCAACCCATCATAATCAACTGTTTGAACGAGCATCTCATAACCACTTCACTAGAAACCAGTCAAATCTCGTAATGGCGAGAGTAAATAGCGAATTTGGAAAAAGAGCTTTTTCGTACTATGGAAAAAAAAACTATACAACGCGCTACCAGCAACATTGAAAGGCGAGACAAACTTTTAAAAAAATTAAAAATATCATGTCGCGATTAGTGAGGCTTAACCTTCCACATTTCTTACGTTAGATGAACGTTATTTGAGAATCGTGAACATACGAACGATCCCTTCAAAAAGATTTAAATCTCACTGGGGGTGCAGGCCAACCAAGATAGTTCAATTAATTATTATTCCTTGTTATGTTATAAACAATAATGGTAATGGTAAATAAATAAAAATGCCGTGAGTAATCTGTAAAAAAATTGACAGAGTCTCCCCGTCCCAATAGGTCAAACTATGTTTGCTTCCAACAACCTAGACTAATTTGATGTCTCGAAGGTAAAAGTTTTTCGAAAAGTTTGAAACAATCCCCTTCCTTGAAGAAATTCTAAACCTGCTGTTAGAGCGTAATATAAACTAATGTCTTGAAAGAGAACATGCTGGTAAAAACAACAGTACCGTAGAGTACATGTGGAGCAGAGCGCTGCTAGTTTCTCGTCGTCTATCATTGCAGCGGGCACGACTTCTATTCGCGTGCAATCAAAACTGCAATGCTGCTACTGATGGTGATTGAAAGTTTATCTCATGAATATGATTACCATAAAAACCATAAATTGCTCAACAAGAATTGAACATTTTTGCAAACCTTACCCCTTAGAGAAAACTGAAATCATTCTACATATATCCGTACGTCGGCTCAAGCGCATCAAGAGTTGGAAAAAGTTAAAGGGTATGTGCTTGAGTGCACAAACGTAGGCTTGCCGTGGGACTATGGTGGGTTTTAAGATTTATTTCTGCCATAGCCATAGTATATAACACACACCAAACGTGCAAATACCATACACAATAATCCATGAACATTTCACAAAAAAAAACACATACACCTGTCATAAACCACAGCATACAAATACCAATACCCACATGAACTGCCCATAAATGTATAACAGTCCCATGTAGTTTCTCATCACTTTTTGCTTAAACCTCAAAAACTTCTTCGGTGCTCTCAAAAAATCGCAAGAAAAAGCTTGTTGTTGCTAAATTGATTAGAAAAATATGTATTTTGATCAGTACCATGTTACCAATAAACGCAAAACAAGCGCAGTGCTGAAAATAACTAGCATAAAATTATGGTCACTATCATAGAAATACCAATTAAAGTACTAATAGGAAAAGTAATTAACTTGTTACCTATACAAGTATTCTGTCATAAATATATTTACCTCGGATAAATGCATTTTTGCACACACATGTTAAAAACACATACAAACATACACGTAATACACACACACGCTATACAAACACACTACTCACACACACACACTACTCACACACTCAATACTCACACACACACACACAATACTCACACACACACTACTCACAAACACACAATACTCACACACACACAATACTCACACACACACACATACACACAATACTCACACACACACGCTACTCAGACACACCCACGCTACTTACACACACACACACACACACACAGTGACACATACATACAAAAACACACGTACATACACACACGCACATACACACGTTACTTACACATACACACACGTTACTTACACATACAAACACACGTTACTTACACATACACACACATACACGCATACGCCACTTTCACATACACACACACGCTATTCACACACCCACACGCTTGCACTATCGGCAGTACCCAAACGGCTTCCAAGTCTTCCGATGGTCCCTTCCAACGGCTTCCAATGGTCCCCAGTGCCGTTCACGTCCAATTTCAGGCTGTATTCCATCAACGATATCTGAATTAGATTACCACTGGTGGGGTCCAACTCAGATCGAAGCGAAGCCGAACTGTCAGCCTTGACGGTCGACCAGGGAATGATCTTCTCTCAACACGGAATGTCCTTTTATAGCGTCACTCAGTGTGGGGAACTTGGGTGATTGGGGGAATAACCAATCACGTGGAAGCATCCCTGCTTTCTTTCTTCGTCGCTTACGTTGGGTGATCAATGCGATGCCAATTGGCTGGCATTGCTAGCCAATGACTAAATGCGTGAATTCATTTCGCCTATGTTCTTGAAGTCTGCGTTAGGGAAATATACCAATCGTATGAAAAATGTATGTGGATATTAGAACTTTTCCGCAATTTTCACGGAGTAATAAGAAAACGGTAACTAAAATTATCATGTTATACAAATCTTGTATATTTTAGCTTTCCAACGGTATATTAACTTTTGAAATCAGAACAGTTGTTTGAGCGCTATTAGCATCAAAAATCTTCTATTCCGCCAACCAAAAACGTTACATGTTCAATCCAGTTTTCACAGAATGTACCTTAATATAGTGAAGAAAGACGTAGTCCCACGTCAAAAAGTTTACGGAAATGCTGCTTTAATCGAAACTGTGGTTGGTTTCATCGCTTTGAAGACAGTAATTTTAAAGCTGACGACTATCCACGTGCATGAAGGCCAAAAACCTTCGACAACGTTGAATCACAGAAATTGCTCAATGAGGATCCATGCCAAACGCAGGAACAGCTTGCTTCGGTATCAGAAGTTACCCGCCCCACCATTTTCAAGTGATTGCATGATTGGGGCATGATTCAAAAATATGGAGCTTGGGTTCCTTATGATTTGAAGCCTGTAAACAACTGCTTCAGCGGTTAAAACAGGAGCACGCAAAATTTGAACTCAATCGGATTGTGAGAAGTGGAGCTTTAAAAGCGGCCTGGGTTTCACTTTCTGATGATAAAAAATGCACAGATAGTAAATAGTTCATGAAATCGAGACATTGTTTTTGATGCCAAATGTCTGAAAAATGTATGAAACGTCCAGATCTGGTGCTATCTAAAGAAAATGGAAAATATTCGACATTCCAAGCCAAACAAAATTTTCGAGCTAGGAAAGTCTCCCATTCCAAAATTTAAAAAAAAACGATTTGTTCTAGGTAATACCAGGTCTACGTTTTATGCATTTTTCAGATATTAGGCATCAAACAAGTTTCGATTTTGAAAGTTTCACTAACATATATCCTGTTCTATTTCAACTTTGCATGTGGATTTTTTCGATAACAAGAAATTTTGAAGTCTCCTGTTCCTGAATAGTTATTTGTCTTCGCTTCCGCATTTTAACATTGAAAATAACTATCTTACACCCTTCGACAATCAAAGTTTATTTTTGAGTAAGATAAAGTCTACAATCGGGATAAAATAGCAGAAACATCTTCACGTTATAAAAATGCATCTCAATTGTAGATTTTTTTTGACGAGCAAGTGGATGGTTACCTCCAAACTCAGAAATAGAGCAAAACAAGTTCGTCCAGAATTTGCCAACCCTATCGCTTCACCAAAGCAAGGGGAAACTCAAACGATGTATTTGAAAACATGCTCGGCAAACATTCCCCATACATAAACGAAAACGAAACTACTCTGAAGCGTCGTAAACTTCGAACAAAACGGCAATGGGCAACGGATGACAGTGAATTCGCTTCCTTCTCAGCCAATAGAGCGCTTTGCACGTCTGGTGCACCTTCGAGTTTCCAATCAAAAACTCTACTAGCTATAAAAAGGTAAATAAAATCATCGCTTTTAGTAGGTCCAAGTGGATTTTAGTACACGAGTGGTAATCTCACCCCTTGAAGAAAAATAAAATGTTCCAGGAATGATTCTGTCTTCTGGGCGTGGACTTGGTGCGCGTATAAGACTAGCCTATGGTAATAAATAATAAAATCTAGAAGATTTATTCCTTCTTCGACGATCAAAATAGAATCAATAAACTTATGAATAAAAAATCGATGTAATGCAAGCAAATGCGTTTGTTCTACGTATTTTCCAGACAATCTCTGTTATTTTGCAATTTTTCATTCGAGATAAATTTAATAACAAAAGGTTAACCCTGCATTCGGTCGAGCGATGAAAGACAAAAATGTGCAATTGTTCATTTCGTGAAAGAAATTCCACAATTCTGAGCATCTCTCGAGTCTACCCGCACGTGCTGTAGCCACAGGCATCGGGGAAAGCGACCAAACTGCTCTCTAATAACAAGCGAAAAAGCAATTAGGACAATGGGTCCACTGAAACGAACTCGGCCGCCACTCGACGGGAAAAGAAGCTTCCGCTTTCATTCAAATCGTTTCACTAGGGCCCAAAACCCCAGAACGGCGAGGATCTTTGCCGGCCACTAGCATGATTGGCCCGGACGGTACAATAGAACACACGCCACACCGTAAATGCAATGGAAACATTTTCTTTTATTGATTTTCATTTTCTTTTGAAGTGGCTTTTCTCGCAAAATGGTTCCCTTGCTTTTCCTGCCAACCACGGACTGATGGGGTGGCTTGAGGGAAAAATCTTTGCAACAAGGACATCCTTGTCGGTTGTGCGTAAAGACGACTGATGACAGGGCAGATACAGATTTCGGAAAGAAAATTGTCTCGAATGATAGGGCCAGCAGGAGGTCCGCAACAGTCGTCAGCGGAACGAACAAACCTTAAAGCAGAGTAAAATTGAATTTAATTATAGCTACTTTACATCCCTGCTGTTACAAAATTAAAAGCCATAGCTAGAACCGTGTTCGACCCGTTGGTGTCAATTTGCTATTGCTAGTTTCAGCCAACATAAAAAGTGTTCGCTGGAAATTATAAAAGAAACTATGACCAGCGTGAAAGTTTGCTTAGTTTTATGACCATACCACATTAAAATCAACTGATACAACACACGGAAGCAACGTGCCACTCCACCAAACAAGACTATTTCCGCTGCGGGAAACGCATTAAACATGCACCAGAACCGCAATTAGTCGAAGCGAATCAAATTGCGACCGGTTATTATCAGCAATCTGATAGCGCTGTTAATTAAAATAAATTGCTCTTAAAGCTAATTTGTTGCACTCTTCGACGCGTTCTACATGACAGCCAACGGAATTTATCAACCATTGCTTAGCTATTTATCCCACTACAGTGCATCGATTTTTCGACAAATGGCAAACTGAAAATTGAATGCCAGGTAGTAGGATTTCGATAATTTTGTCGATCAACATGATACATATCGGAATCAGACAATCTACGCCAGTGAACGCCACTGCAATTCATTTAATCCTTTTACGATGACGGTGAAACTATTTTATGATTACCTAAGGGTTTCTTGGATTCACGCAATACCGAGGTGTGACGAGGTGAGCGTGCTGGCGATTTGTTATTCTCTCCCGGGCTTCACTGCGATGATATTGAACTGAAAACACACGTACGCACCGCTATCCTAACGATAAATCACTACTACTGCTGGACCGATCTGAAACAAATTTGGCTCTTCCAGCGGTATGTTAAAATAAATATCATAAATTTGAATGCTCAAGGGAAGTAGGGGTGTATTTACTGAACAAACAGCTGCTTTTCGGATTGCTGCAAGTGACCTCCATCGTTTTTTTTTTTTTATTCTACAGAAGACAGGAAAACATGATCCAGAACAAACACCCGCTAGACACTGCGGTTATCGTTTTGGTTTTCCTAATCGGTTAGTCCGGATCGGCAGCAATGTTTGATTTTTACTTAGAGAGACGAATTTGATTTCTTTGATACAACCTATAAATCGATGGATAAACTAACTTATCTCCTTCGATCGTCATAGCAAATCATTATGATAAATCATTGCAAAAATAACTATCTTACGGAATTTTAATTTTTAATTGGGTAATTCATTAGAAATAGTATTTGTTCAAATGATAAAACAGCACAAGTTAAAAATGTAAAATGAGAAGAATATTAACTTGTGTTTTAACTTCTTCTTTTTTGAATTTTTTTTAATATTTTTTTTTATTTTTAGGTTTTTTTCATTTTAGTTTTTATTTACTTTATTTCTTTACTTTTTTATTATTTTCGATTTTTTCATTTAATTTTTTATTCGGCGGATTTCGTGGTACTTCGAATATGAACTGAAGGAGGAGTTTCGTAACCGCTTTGACAAGCGGGTCTTCATGCGTTCGAATTTTCGTGGAATCCAATTCAATGCCGTTCTGTGACAAAGGGCTTTAAACATGAGTTTAGTCTCAGGCTTCTCCACACAAAAATTTCTCTCCAGACTCTTATCTAAACCTTCGAAAACTTCATCCTTCCATAGCATGTTATACGCTTTGGTTACATGCTTGAAACGCTGAAAAGGCCGATAAAGAAGAAAACTGAGCTGCAAATCTGGATGAATACAAACCATATAACACGTAGCTTTTTGACTTTTTTGTAGTTACAAAAAAAACTAAAAAGTTTGCTGTTCGCGACATTCGGACAATGTCACAAAAGATCAAAATTACTGGTCGCAGTAGGGTCTACTAAAAAATGGAAAAAATAGGAGATTGAAATCCTTTACAAACTTTAAAGAAGTCTAGATAAATTTTCGATAGTAAGTATGCAAAGTATAAAGTTCACCCATAAAGTGATTGACTACAGAGGAGGTGTTGCCAATATTTGGTCAAGTTGGTGCGAAATCCGTGGCTTTTTTTTCTCACGCCGATGGATCAGTTTTGAACTTGACAAATGATGTGCAAACTCTCAGTACTCATCAACATTAGGCTAGATCGGCACACACTAAATTCCTTACGAATAGTCGATCTGTTTTCTATCTTTTCATTGAAATTATGATAAAATCTAATTGAACTGGTGAGTTCGTCTTTTCAGGTTCTCCACAAATCAAGTCATTTTTCGATGTCTTCATATGGACAGAACTGCCAATCCATGTGCCCACGGAAACAGTAATAATCGGACAAGACAATATCTGCGTAATATGATAGGTGAAGTAGGATTTCCCATTTGAGCGTTTCTATGCAAGTTTTTAAAATTTTGGCAGCATGGGGCCGAGTGTTGTCATGCAGTAGAATCACTTTTTCGTGTCTCGTATTGCGGCCGTCTTTTGCGCCCTGCCCAACTAAATCGCATCAATTGAAGTTGATTTGGTTTCCCAGTGACGGTTTTGTTCGGTTTCAATAAACAATAACAATAAATAACATCTGGGCCTGGTCCCATCAAGTACATAGCATAGTCTTCACAGTTCATATTCGGCGTGTACATTTGGCCGAACCGAAGACGTAGAAACATGACCATGCCCTGTAATTTTCTTTTGTTTGTTTTGGAGTAATGAATTCATTTTTCGTCATCCGTCACGATGCGATGAAGAAAACCCTTCCTTTTACCGCTGAAGCTATGGTTCACCGACGAAAAAACGACGGCTTCAAATCATGAGAAACCCTTGTCCCTTGTTTTTGTTTGGAAATGGCTTGGCAGGTAACTCATAATGATGAGGAAGCAAATTGTTTGGCATGGATTCTTATCGAGTAAGTCCTCCAATTTGGCGTCTTCAAAAATTTTTGACCTTCCTTTCCCCGAACAGTCATCATCACGGCACTATAATTCACCTAGAGTCGCATTTCCGCATTCTTTTAACTCTCGATGCGCTACAGCCTGAATAAAATCACTAGCATGTCATGGCAACGGGCAAATAAAATAAAAAGAGGAAGAATAAGGTGAAACATAAATGATTACAGCAACTAACCAAATTAAATATGACGTAGGAAATGTTTCACCTGAAAAAAACAATAGGCGAAAATTGGGTCAGATAACAGCCAAAAATGTAATGTAAAATACAAAAGAAGCAAAGAAATAGTACAGTCATACCTTGATATAAGGCAACCTCGATATAACGTAACTCGATATAACGTATCTTTTACCTCGATACGTAACTTTTTAAAATGTATAAAAATTGAAAATAAATGATACAGCAACTGTTTTGGGCTATAAATTACTTCAGAAAAATGTTTGTAGTAAGTTTTGAAACCAATGAAACCGATACGAAAATTGTCCAAAATGGACATTAGGAGGGCTTAAAAATATTAATAGCTGATGGGAAATAGGTTTTCACGCATCCTTCAGTAACAATTCACAGTATTGCATCAATTAAAAAAAATATTTTTTTTGCTTGTTGAAATTTTCTTTAAATGGGCGTAAGAAAGGTTTAAAAATACTGATAGGTGATGGGAAATTGGTTTTCGCGCATCTGTGAGTAATCACCAACAGTCTTGCATCAATTAAAAAAAAGTTTTGCTTGTTGAAAATTGTCCAAATGGGCATAAGAATGGTTTAAAAATACTGATAGGTGATGGGAAAAAGGTATTCACGCATCTTTGAGTGACTTTTTGTATCAATTGAAAAAAAATAATTGTTTGCTTCTGAAAATATTTCTAAATGAGCATAAGAAAGGCTTAAAAATACTGATAGGTTATGGAAAATAGGTTATTATTACGCATATTTGAGTAACCATTAACATTCTTACATAAACAAGATTTTTTTTTTTAATAGGGGGGGGGATGTTTGTAATGATTTATTTATGTACTAATATCTATTCAGAATTAATATTGTGTGTTCTGCCACAAATGGTGACATTTCAACACTATGATATATATTTGTACGCTTTTTTATATTATTGAATGTTATTAGCTTTCGCAGTTAAGTTAATGTAATTGTCGGAAAATTATTAAACCTACTTGTCAAGGAAAAAAAGGAATAAAAAAAAACTTAAAATAAACTTAAAACTATCTTACTGACTATAAAGCGAGCTAATCGTTGCAATTGAGGATTGCAACGATTTTTGTCGCAATTTGTTGATAATTTGGCTTGACATATTTTCTAATGTTTCTACATTAGTGAGCCTATGTAGCTCGTTTGTGCTAAACCAGGTAGGACGCTTCAAAATCATTTTCAAAAGTTTATTCTGAATCCTTTGAAGTGTCTTCTTCCTAGTTGTACAACAACTTGTCCAGATGTGAACTGCATATAACATTGCTGGCCTAAAAATTTGTTTGTAAATTAACAGTTTATTCGTTAGACAAAGTCTAGAATTCCTGTTGATAACAGGATATAAACATTTGACATACTTATTGCACTTTGACTGGATATTTTCAATGTGCTCCTTGAAAGTAAGATTCTTATCATAAATTAGCCCTAAGTATTTAACTTGATCAGACCAACTTAAGACCACACCGTTCATCTTAATAACGTGGTTATGGGTGGGTTTGAGAAATGAAACTCTTGGCTTATGAGGAAAAATAATTAATTGTGTTTTAGAAGCATTAGGGGAAATCTTCCATTTCTGCAAGTATGAAGAAAATATATCTAAACTTTTTTGTAGCCGACTGCATATAACACGTAGGCTTCTTCCTTTTGCGGAAATACTTGTATCGTCACAAAACAGAGATTTCTCACAACCTGGTGGTAAATCAGGAAGATCAGAAGTAAAAATGTTATATAAGATTGGGCCCAAGATACTCCCCTGAGGCACACCAGCTCTAACAGGCAATCTATTAGATTTACCATTTAGATAGTTAACCTGAAGAGTGCGGTCAGTTAAATAACTTTGTATCATTTTTGTAAGGTGAAGCGGAAAACTGAAATTTGACATTTTAGCTATTAAACCTTTATGCCAAACATTGTCGAATGCCTTTTCTATATCTAGTAGGGCTGCTCCAGTCGAATAGCCTTCAGATTTATTAGTTCGAATCATATGTGTTACTCTAAGTAACTGATGAGTAGTGGAATGCCCATGGCGAAAACCAATCTGCTCATTTGCAAAAATTGAGTTCTCATTAATATGTATTATCATTCTATTGAGAATTATTCTTTCAAAAAGTTTGCTAATAGAGGAAAGTAAACTAATTGGTCGATAACTTGATGCCTCAGCTGGATCCTTTTCGGGTTTTAAAATTGGAGTGACTTTGGCATTTTTCCATTTCGTAGGAAAATGTGCTAGTGCAAAGCATCTGTTAAAAATTTTTACCAAGAAATTTAAAGAGTTTTCGGGAAGTCTCTTGATGAGGATATAGAAAATCCCATCATCTCCTGGTGCTTTCATGTTTTTGAAATTGCATAAATATGATGATGATGATGATGGTCCCGCCACATACCCCTACAAACCCTACATTTTTTGTAACCCGACTCATTTTCGGGGAGCTATTAAAAATTTTGGGAGGTACTGATGATAACAAATATTTTTAGAGCCAAAACGGTTTGTTTGGTCGGTATGACGTCCTTGGCAAAGTTCTAAATAACAATTTTCCGAAAAAATATACAGTCCAAAATAGATTGTGTTTTGACGTGGGACTACGTCTTTGTTTACTATACTGGAATGCATTCTGTAAAATTGGAAATGAAACTGGCAAATTTTGTCGTCAGATTTCAAACGTTAAAAACAGCATAACCACATGATGAATAACAATAACCAACATATTGTTGGATAGATAAAATGTATAACAATTTTGCAATATGCAAGTTACCACTCTAATTTCATTGCTAAGCGGTAAAATTGATAAAAAATTTCAATAACAAATTTACGCGAATAATGAACCAATTACATGCGAGCATTCCTAGCACAGACGACGTGAATGGACACCATCCGTTCCCTGTGATATTCTCTGTATCATTATCGAAATAAAAATTAACATAGTCTCCCCGCCCCAATAGGTCAATTTACTTTTGCCTCAATGAGCTTAGACTAATATGATGTCTCGAAGGTAAAAGTTTTCCAAAAAGTGTTTTCAGAACCTAATGAAAACTGATGTCTTGAAAGAAAACATGCTGGTAAATACAACAGTACCAATGGAGTAAAGAACCGCAGGTCTCTCGTCGTCTCTGATTGCAGCGCTACTCTTCTATTCGTACATTTCAGCGGTACACTTCTATTCGTACTGCAGCGGTACTATTCGTATTGCAGTACACTTAACAGTTGGCTGCGAAGTCTGTGTATAATAAACAGAAGTCGAGTTCCGAAACGGAATGTAGAACCAATGCTTTGCTTTTTAGTGTCGTCGAAAAGTTGAGAAGCTGTGTGTAATAAAACTTCTGTTTTATTACACACAGACTTCACAGCCAACTGTTGAATATACAGGACAATTGCGGGCTAGCGCTACGATCCTACTGACACCAACAGTCTATCCCGAGATGGGACTCGAACATACGACGACTGGCTTGTTAGGCCAGCATCGTTCCTCGAGACCAGTTGAGAGCTCGTTCCGGAGACACTATTCCAATCAAAAAAATCGCTTTGGCTGTAGATTTTTCTAATTTTCAATAGAGCACTCTATGAAGAATTTAAAATATTTTTACAGTCAAAACGGTTTGTTTGATTGGCATAGTGTCGTCAGCAAAGTTGTTGTTAACAATTTTGTCCTTCCTAAAAAAATATGCCCCCCCCCCCCTCAATACCTTTTCAATTTAGTACTTTTTAACAGCTTCTCAAAATTGAGTCCTGCTCCAAAAAATTAAACCTATAATACAGAATGGCATCTTTTGCCTGGAGAAACGTCTATGCAAAGTTTCAGCGAAATCAAAAATGGCGATTGAAAACATATATTAAAACTGGGATATTATTAAAACTGTGGAACTGTTCATTAGAGATAATATAAAATATACCAGAAACCAGAAAAGCAATAACAACTCAAATCAAGAATCAAACTACAAGTGATGTCAAACTGCAAGACATGTGGAGAGCTGCGTAGCCTGCGTAGTCGTAGGTTTGGTTCTTAGTAGAATCGTGGTTGTTCAATTTCAAAGGGCTTTAACAGGGGTTCATTCTCAGGCTCACCACTCATCTTTTATACTCGGTATAGTTTACAACATAGTAGATAGTCACAATCCTTTGGCAAATGAGTCCCTCTTATAACAGAACTGCCCAGAAGAACGCATAGTTGAAACTACTCCACGGAGTTATTATCGGCGATTCTCAGCAGGGGGAACAAGGCTGGTATAGTAGAGGCGCATTAGTAAAGGTAGAAACACACACACACAAGCACGGATAAAAAATAAGCATATCACTTACTCTCAACCAGGGTTGATATTTGTTGACACTCTTGAGTGAAAGTGAAAAAAAGCATCCACAAACGTTATTTTTTTACAATCCTTTCAGAGTTCTCCTTTCCCGCTTTTTGCATGGTAGTGAACTGTCAAAACACCTCATTATATTTCATGCGATGGAAGCAAGACAACATCAGTTTATCAGTTAACGAAGATCGTCAAGGCTTCGGCCAATGTCAGTGAAAAAGTGTTTCGGTGAGGTTTATTTTGGTTGAGTGGACTGTTTGTTTTTCTTTTTCGCTTTGAAGTGAATCTATTTCATCTGAGTATAACAGCACGTTACTAGGTCGAAAATCTAGTGTATCTGAAAGAGTGCTGCGATCATTGGAAGTGAAAATTGAAAATGATTGGAAAATGACTTTTATCAGCACTGCTCTCAACAGTGATATTGTTAATTATAGAAGTGCCGCATAAAGCAGACACCCGGGTAAAACCGCAATAGAACGACATTTCTGGTCGCAGTGAAAAGGCTTCTTTTATTCTTTTTTTTCCATTTTGTTTTTTTTGAAGTAGAATACTTCTCTCAGAAAGTTCGGCTACATAGGGTTGTGAAATGAAAATCTTAAACCGAAAAAAGTGAAAATATGTCCAATTTCAAATGCTAATAAATCGGTTAGTATTCGATGGATTTCCTTCGTTCTTGCAGCAATGGATTGGAAAATCTTCTAAAATTCTTCCCAAATGAAGATAATTGTAATTTTATTATTCAAACTATTGTACTATTAAAATAGTCAAGCCTTGTCAAAACGAAAAAGTCGACCTCTGATTGGTCGTTATATGATTGTTTTCCAAGCACGGTCGACAGAATCATATACCTTGCAATTGAATATATGCTATTTGGCCTTTATAAGAGCCTGTTTCAGCCGAAGCCACTCATAATAGTTCTAGACAACGACAACAGCAGTCATCCCTTAGCAGCAGCAGTAGCAGTGCAGTGGATACCAGCGATAGCGGATAGCGGCCACAGCGAATGCGTAAAAATGGATAGCGCACTAGTTGCAGCGGATCTCAGCATCGATAGCAGCTGGGCCAGCTGACGCAGGGGCACCGGACACCAATGGCAGCATATAGCGGCCACAACTGTGGCATGGCTACGGATAGCGTAGCAATTGCAGCGGGGGTATCAGCATCGAAAGCAGCTGGGCCAGCTGATGCAGGGACAGCGGATACCAATGGCAGCGTATAGTGGCCACAACTGTGGCATGGCTACGAATAGCGTAGCAGTTGCAGCGGGTATATCTGACCAATGAAAATTGCAATTGCAGCAATCGGCCTTTTTCAAGGCTATTAAATATTTTTGGAAGAGCATAATGAATGGTTAACAATAAACTGCAACTGAGGTTTGATGCTGCTGCAAATGCACAGCAGTGTGATGTTTATTACGATTTGTCGATACTGTGCATAACGAGCGGTATATACGAAACAAATCCGATTTCAAACAGAAAAGTTCGGCACGTTCTGCTCACGATGCTGAGTCTGTTTTATAAAATTCACAACACTTCATTAAGAAGGATGTAACGTCTTGAAGAAGACGGCTATGGTTAGACATCACAGCAGAATTTCGACCTTCATACTCATGTCTACCATCGGCAATATCAAACACGCAACAGTTTGCTTCCATGCGACACGGGGACGGGAACATTTTTTTCTTCCAAGCCGCACAACACGACACAATACATATTATGGGTATTCATGTCGAGCTCGTATACAAACACCCAGCCGTAAAAATACTCACCTCCATTGACGAGTAATGGAAGATACACAGTTTACGGCTGGGTATTCGTATACGAGCTCGATGTGAAGACCCCTATTATTTTGTTGCCTTAATGAGAGCTCTATCGGTCCAGCTCGACAGAATGTCCACAAGAAATCGTTTTTGTACATCCGTTTTACGAAACTGAGAAAATCTGTAGGAAATGAAAATAAATGAATGAGATGTATTTCTCGTACATGAGTATTACGACATACGAAATAAAATTTTTCGAGCATTGTAGAATGGTATAACTGGAAGTAATTTAGCCACACCTATTTTTCCAGTTACATCATTCCACAAAGTTCGAAAATTTATTATGTCAGAGCTGATTTATGCAATAATTGAATGAAAATTGCAATTACAGCAATCGGCCTTTTTCAAGGCTACTAAATGTATTTGAAAGAGCATAACGAATGGTTATCAATAAACTGCAACTGAGGTTTGATGCTGCTGCAAATGCACAGCAGTGTGATGTTCATTACGGTTTGTTGATACTGTGCTTAACAAGTTCGATTTCAAAATGACTGACACGCAAGCAGCCAGGTTATCTTTCTTGTAAAAGTATTCTACTTCAACCTTGCGGTCGTGGCACACAACCCTCCTGTGATTTTTTTGATTATTATTTTTCTGATTTTTTTGTTAATTTTTTATTTTTTTGTATTTTATTTTTATTTATTGTATTTTTTTATTTCATTATTATTTTTCTCTATTATTATAGTACTCTTCTTATTCAGTTCCAAATGTATTTTATTTGATTTTTTTTTATTTTCTCTTAATTTTTTTACTACCTAGCCCTTATGTTTCTCTGTTTCTCTTATTTCTCGTTTTTATTTATTTTTTTCATGATCAATTACGGAACGGCAATGAAATACGTTGCAGAAAAAAAATAACCATATTCGACCCCCGTATGGGTTGCAACGCCTCATTAGATAGACCCCTCTCCTTCATCCCAAGCGTACGTAATTTTATGGACGCTACCTCAACTTATTTCAGCTCTAGATAAGTCATATATGAAATTGAGAAAACACAGATCGGACTCGGTTATATATAGTCTCCGATTTATTTATTTTTTCTCTATATATAATCAAATTTACTTATAATCGTATTAGAGATTCTTTTTTTTATTTTTTCTACATAAACGTTTTGATGTTTTCGAATTTGACTCATTGCCCTAAAAATTAGAATACACATTTCTTATTAATAAAAAATATATCTTGCAGCTTTTTCGAATGTAAAGAAAAATTTTGATTAAGGTTTATTGATTTGTCAACTGTTTTTTTTTAATATTTTAAATTTTTCAATTTTTTTTTTACATTTTTAAATTTTTCAAATTATTTATTTTAATTTTTGGTATTCGGGGTATTTAAAATATTTTTAAATTAGTTTTTGAAATTTTTGAATATTTTGGAAATTTATCATAATATTTATTTAATTTTTTTTTTATTTCTGAATTAATTAGAGAACGTCCATTAATTACGTTGCACAAAACTAACTTCTTTTGATTTTCCTCCTTGTGTATAGATTTTGAAAATTTTCTTCATGAGCTGCTACGCTTTGTCATACAGCCCGTCTTTCTTCCCATCAAGCGTTACGTATTTCATAGATGTTCCCTTACGACATATTGGCTCTACGTAAGTTATATCTGATTTAAAAAAAGAATTATTACTATACATAATCGAGTCTAAAATATATAAAAATCGAACCATTTATAATCGAGTCTATATATAATAGTGTCCAACCTGTATAATCGATCCTAAATATAATCGATTCTATATTTAATAGAACTGTATTTAATATTTAAAAACCCAAAAAATAAAAATAAACACACACTAAATTTGTTAGCAATGGTCGATCCCTATCCCTATCCGTTCTTAAAAATATTTATAAAATTTGATGAAACTGATGAATTCCAAAAAAAAACTCGAACGTTTAACAAGAATCAAACGTACCGTTTTACTCATACCATTAGTTTTTGACAAATGTAATAAAATCAAGTTAAACAAAAACTTCTTCGTCTGGTGCCAATATACTCGGTTTTTTACGCTGTAATATTTCGCCGATGCGTCGAATTGCTTGCTGTGCCACTATACCGCATCTTTAATAAATCCTTCGCATCAGGAAAATTCCCGGATGTCTAGAGAAATTCCATAATGTTTCCTGTTTTCAAAAATGGTGATCGTAGCAACGTAAAAAATTACCGCGGCATCACCAATTTATCCGCAGGCTCGAAATTATCTGCTGATGCTGTCAAAAAAAGGCGGATGAACTCAGAGAAAAAGTGACTTATTTCTCATAAAGATACAATTATTATAAACTAACAAAAAATATTGAACATTTCGATTCAAAACTGTCCTTTGATCGTCATCGTACTATGATTATTTCAAAAGCCAATCGCCAGTTAGGCTTCATATCGAAAATTGGACGTGATTTCAAAGACCCATACTGCTTCAAATCACTCTATTGTGCACTTGTCCGTCCTATCCTCGATTCCACCAACCTTGTTTGGATGCCACACCAGCTTTATTGGAGTATACGATTAGAACGTGTGCAGCGTAGGTTCATACGTATAGCTCTTCGAGACTTACCTTGTCGACAACCTCACAATCTTCCAGTGTATGCAGACCGTTGTCGTTTACTCAATCTGGATACCTTGGAACGCCGCCGCAAGATACAACAGGTATTATTTGTGGCAAAGTTGTTAAATAATGAGGTAGGCTTCCCAAAACTCTTGTCGTTGATAAATTTTCGTGCGCTTCGATCATCCTCACTATTAATAAATCACTCTCATCGTATGAACTTTGGTCACAATGAACCTCTTGCCTCGTGTATTAATATGTTTAGTCGTATAGAAGAACATTTTGAATTTGGTGAGCCTTCGCAAAAATTAAAGAAATAGCTAGATTATAGATATTATAGACATGTATACCTTAGTTCATAGGACTTCGAGTCAGATGAAAGTTATACCCATATAAACAAATAAACAAACAAATTTAATTAACTCAAAAACGGTACGACTTCAAACAACTCCTAACTCCTTTCTACGCGACTTCAAACAAATTTGATACGTAACCTCGGTATGAAAAAACTTGACTGTAATTGATTCAATATCTTGTTTTCGTTGTAAAGCAAAAACACTGAATTAACTTTCCTTCTTGTGGTGTAGCTTTCCACAAAAACTTTTCCTCTCAAAGCCGGATTTAACATTGTCTAATTAAAATTTTCATTGTCTCAAATTCGTGAACATAAAGTTCTCGTTATAAAAGTTCTTATTCCTGATTACTCATATTATGTTTCTTCTAAACTAGACTAAATAAACTGGAAACGTATACCTGCCAAATTTCATATCGCATTCATAAAAAATAAAGGTTTCCAAGACGACGTACTATAAGGATAAAAATCTGTAGCGCATAGAGCAGCAGAATGAAGAGTATCGAAAATTTATGTAAATAGTAGATGTAGTCATAACCCTTTCGCTTGGAAGGTCATCATACTGTCCACTTGTGGATGGTGACAATAGACTGAGATTATTTTTCTACTCTTGCTTCGTGCACATATCATTTGTGTCTACAATGAAATGCTGTTGTTGGCTTTGCTAAACATATTTCATGAACGATTTAATGAATGGATTGTTCCAAATTGTTTTCACAGATTTCCACAGAAAAAAGTCTGTGATATCCCAAAGCAGAACGTTTAAGGAAAAAAAAATTGCTCTAGATGAAATAAACAAATAAAACTTGTTATGGTGGTTTATTTCATTAGATTTATTCATTAGTTCTCAAGTTATAATGCGGTATATTTTTCCAAATCTGTATCGTATTTCCAGTTCGCTTATTTTTCGCTCTCTCTACTTCACATACTGTCTGCTTAATGAACATATTTGCAGTGTTTTGAAAATTCTTGGATCTATAAATTTTTACTTAAAAAAATTGTACGAAACAATGAGATAAATAAGATTTTTTTCAAACTTTCACTGAAAACCTAAAATCTGTAAAAATAATTGGTCGAGTGTGAAGAACTAACGTAACAGACGAACCTGCTATAAGCAACTGTTCGCCAGATTTAAAACATAATTAAGGATTTCTGTTACATTCCGTTGAGCAATAAAAAGATGAATAAAACAGTTTTAATGAAAATAAATTGCTGGATACCGCGACTAGCATTCGATAAAGGCCACAAAGAAATTTGAATAAGCAACCTCTTCCAAGTCACTCACGACTCATTGATACGGGGCGAGATGTAGCGGCCTGGTAAGCCAGCGTACATTGTAGTCTGGTAACAAAGTCATATTTCAATTAAAAAATTGACTTTCTATTACAGCCCCTTGGAAAGAACCCTGCAAGGTGAATATGGTAAAAACAACACAGTCTGTTTCGACTAGTATTTGTTCGCTTCTTTTTATTAACCGCAGCGCCCCTAATTGTCACATCGAGAAATTAGTTGATCTAGTTGGTTTTTCATTTAACGGTGAAAATTTCGTCAAAATTGAAGCACCTTTTCAAAACGTAACATCGATGGAATGCGAGAGGCAAAATACTGCACACTCACGATAAGAACCCGACATTTTTTAATCAACAGTTGAAAGCTGACAGCTGCTAGTCTTCAAAAAACAAAAATTGAAAGACAAAAGTCTAAACTTGAAATTACTAACCCGAATGTCTAAGGGATTCGGCAGACTAAAGTCGACCCTTTATGCAGGTTTCTGACCGCTAGCTTTCAACATTATAAATAGAATCCTAATTTAATCTGTTTTATTTATTTAGGGTAAAAAGCGTCTATTCATTTCAATTTAGCTCCATCTATAGACACGCAAGATAATAGTTTTGCTCAGCCTAGCGGAAAACATTCTATGATTTATACTCGATACGACCAGACACGTGCTGATCGGACACGGAAAATAAATCGCAACAAATCAAACCACCCACCATGGGAGGCCCTCATGCTGATAGTGCCAATCGGAGAAAGTAAATATTATACCCTGCAAAAGGGACAACACACTCGGCTAGAGTAGACAGTCGAACTTTACGACCATTCATAAGCGAAAGCAGACAGATGGGAGATGGTCATAAATTTTCCTCTCCCCGTCCCCGTTCCGAAGCGTAGCTCCTTGATGGATGTGATCGAACGGATTGGCGTTCGGGTCCAGTTGGAGTCGTCCCTCCCACTGAGAAAAACAATATTTGTTCTCAATGGAAAAAATCTGAAATAAGAAAACTTTAATAAATTTTCCGCAACCAAACTGGAATATTTCGTTTCCGAAAGGCAAAAAAAAATCAACTGTCCAGCAGCTGCAAAATTTATTCAGCTCCGTACTCTCCCCAAAGCAAAGAAATAAAATCTTGATAAGAGAAGTGATTTTCTTCACATCTAAAAATACAATCATGGAAAAGGAACCCACCACAAGTGATTGCTAGATGCGGACGATGACTCATATCTTTCGTGCCGAGATGCACGATACTGTACGGTTTTCTATGACAAAATGGAAAACACAGTACAGACGTTTTTTATTTGGTCGGAACTGACGGGAATCAGTTTGACTCACTTTCATTCGAAATAAAAAGTTTTTAAAAACGTTTTTTCCCAAAATTAATCTAGTCATTCCAAAAAGAGTTCCAATTCGAAGTCATATTCCAATAACCTAAATCGACAATTATCAAAATCCTCTCCAACCGATTAATGCACACACTCCCTCGTTATCGCGAATGCGCTAAAAATAAATCTAAATTTATTCCACAACCATTCGAGCGCAACTGCACATCACATAAACCCTTCGAGCAGATTTCCGCCCTTGTTGTGGACCAAGGACGACACCACTTACATAAGTCAGTCTAATATCCCTTCACATTTTTCCGCCACACGTTTTGCAGTAGCGAACGAGCGAATTGTGAACCGAAGGGAAGCAAAATATATCCCGCTTCAACATGCTGCACAGAGTGCAAACAATGAAGCAATAAAAACAGATGAGATATCATCGCCGCTGTTCTGAAACTATAGTTATTAAAGTGAACGCCGTCGCCGCTTTCTTCCGTATAATCTAATAGCGAAAGTGTTTGCAAGTAACTGGGTAGCGAAGGTCCGCTAGCCAGCTTGGCAACGCTCGTGCCGATAGAGAGATGGATTTTATGTACTTCAATGAATGCAAATCATGCCATCAGTAACTCCCCTCGCTAACGAAGCGGCGAAGAGGGATCATTTTCAGCACAAGAGAACAAAATTGTTGAAGTTCGAAATTATCCTCGTCATGCAATAAAATACTTGAGATTGTTTGTAGGGTGATTCGTTCCGATATGGATCATCTCCCTTTGCAATTTTACTCGTTCTATTCTATGTCTTTAATTGAACGGCATTGACTCGGTTTGAATGCGAAACAAGAATTCAACTTACGAAATTAATAAATGTATACGAAACTGTTCACTATAACGTGCACATTAGAAACCTTAAAACGCATTGAAAAAGCCTATTTCAGCAAATCGCCAATTAAACCATTCTCATCGATTTCCAACTTTCTTTCTCTCATTTTTTACAGTTTTACGCTCTCATCGAGCAGAACCCGGTTGCATCGGCAGCACTGAAGCTCCGAGCTGTGACCATCTTCGCTCCAACGAATCAAGCCTTCCAGCGTTATCTCGGCAATAAAACGGTCGTCTTGTATCACATATGTAAGTATTACGCCGCCGGTACAGGCTGTGTAAAAGGACCATTTTAGTGGAATTGTTCCTGTTATTGTATTGTCACCTTCATCTGCTTCATATCAACTGGTTTAACGGCTGGAAACGTTCTAAGAAAACTTTCTGAGCAGTTGTGTTTCTTTAATTCGAATGTCGATTCGTGAATGTCGTTGAAGTGACACATAACATGTGGCCTGTGACCTAACAGAATTATATTTCTCAAAGATCCATAAAGTATAGTTCCTAAAACGAGGTTGTAGATAATTAATAACCAAGCTTTTACATGGTTCGAAGGAAACCATTATTAACTCAGGCTGCAAATTCTACATTATACAAAAAGCCTCCTTACAAAAAAAAACGGAACCCTGTTGAGGGTAGTCTCATTAACTGTCCCATTAACCATCCCTAAAGAGTGCTTTTGCAACTGAAAACGCTGGATGAAAAACTAATTTGGTCGTGACTGTGTTTAATTGGAAAGAAATTTTGCGAATATGCTTCGTACCACTCAATGTTCCATTTTAAAGTTAAAATATGTTTTTCATTGATAGTAGCTATCATCAAATCGGTGTATTTGGAAATTAAATTACAAAAAAATAAAACTTAAAGTATATCTATTGTTTCAGAATTATTTCAAAGAAAAAGTTTCAGAAAATTATATGTACACTACCCGCCATAATTTTGAAATCGTTTACTGAATATTGCAACACCCAGTTTGAATATAGCTGCACTCCAAAACGTTATCATCACCTGAGATAGACGAAATTGTGGTCTTCAGGAAAGTTGTGAAAGTAGTGGGATTCCACAACCAACCCCCACCCCCCCCCCCTACTATTCGCAGACGAAATCTCCATAGTATGAATTATTATCTTAATCACTCTTCGAAATTAATTTAAATATTTGTCCCTTCCAGTATCTCCCAGATCTATGTAAAAGCTATCTTTTTGTGTCTTCTACAATGTTTTGTGTTTGGACTATATGCAAATACTAGCTGATCCGGCAAACTTCGTCCCGCTAAATTTTGTGTTTAATTAAAAAAATTTAAGCATTCCTAATTTATTAATTCCTTGCGTTTATAGTCTGCAAATACACGACGAATCGGCCATAGGATTCGATCAAAGTCAAAAGACAAATCGTTTAAAATGATTGGTTTTATCTTAATGACAACATCCTCGACTTTCTGCTTTACCTTTATTCTGAATATATTCATATTGGGTGGTATTAGGTCATTTTCAGCTGATTTTCTGGCATCAATCTGACACCGGAAATACCCATATTAGGTGGTATTCAATTATTTTGGTTGTTTTTCAGAAACTAAAGGTAGTGATAATTTTTAAATTCAATATGGTGTCCAGGGTCAATGTTTGATTTCTATGCATCATCTCGATTACGGAATATCCATATTGAGTAATATTCTGTCATTTTCGGCTGGTTCCCAGAAGTTGCTATCTTGCAATTCATAATGGTGTCTGAGGTCAATTTTTAGTTCTTTGCATCATTATGGTTCCGGAGATACTTATATTGGGTGGTATTTGGTCACTTTAGGCTGTTTTCCAAAAACCGGAAGTTACCATCTTACAATTCAAAATGTTGTCCGAGGTTGATTTGTGGCTCCAGTACATCATTACGATTCCGGAAATACCCATATTGGGAGGTGGGAGAAACCGGAAGTTGCCATCTTAGAGTTCAAAATGATGTCTATGGTCGATTTCAGCTCTTGTGTATCATTCTAGATCCGGATAATAATATATTGGGTGGAAATCGGCCATTTCTGGCTGTTTTCCAGGAACCGGAAGCTGCCATCTTACAGTTCAAAATGTCTTCTATGGTCGATTTGTGGATTCAGTGCATCTTTACGATTTCAGAAATACCCATAGGGTGGTGTTTACTAAGTGTAAAAACACCGATGTTTTCAGAAACCGGAAGTCGCCATCCTGGTTCCGGAAACACCAATATTTGAAACCGGAAATTTTCATCTTGGCGTCGAGTTCTGGCTCCTGTACATCGACCCGATCATTTTAGGTTGTTTTCTGGAAAACCTGGTTAAAATATTTGTTCAGTTTGTATAAGGGACATATTTTTTACCCCTAAAACATTCACTTGCCAAGTTCGGTTCCATTTACTTGATTAGTTTACGAGATGTGCAGAAATTTGTACTTCATTTGTATTAAACCCCTACCTTCCAGAAGAAGAAGGTTTGTCAAAAAAACATAATGGACAGATTTGGTACCACTAAAAACATGCACCTGTCAAGTTTGGTTACTTTTAGTTGGTTAGTTCTCGAGTTGTGCAGATTTTTGTGTTTCATTTGTATGGAACCTCACCCTTCTAGAAGAGGGAGGGGTGCCGAACCATTATGGACATATTTGTTACCTCTAAAAACATTCACATGCCAAATTTGGTTGTATTTGCCTGATTGGTTCTCGAGCTTTGCGAAATTTGTGTTTCATTTGTATGGGACCCCTCCCTTATAGAAGAGGGAGGGGGCTCAAACCATTATGAACTTGTTTGTTACCCCTAAAAATATTCACCTGCCAAATCTGGTTCCATTTATTTGGTTAGTTCTCGTGTTGTGCAGCAATTTGTGTTTCATTTGTAAGAGACCCCTCCCTTCCAGAAGAGGAAGAGGTCTCGAACTATCTTAGTCACCTTTCTCGGTTCCTAAAACCTCTATATTCAAATTTCACGCCGATCGGTTCAGTAGTTCCCATGCTTATATGGATCAGACAGACAGACAGAGCTGCACTTTTATATGATTAGTTAGATTTTCTACCAAATAAAGGTTCACTTAACAAAGTTGGGCGCGAGTTATATGAACCAATTTGCTTTTAGCTCTTCTGCGGCACAAAAACGAATGCTCGGGCCTTCCTTTTCACATGCAGCATCTGATTTCGTACAGTCGATTTGTTGACCTCCTGAGCTGCTACATGCCAGTTCGCCTTGAATTGCTGCTCGCTCCCGACGATTTTTTTTATTTCCGTAAGTTCCGCTTCACGATGGCCCAGTATTGTTCGATCGGGCGAAGCTCTGGGGTGTTATGCGGGTCTTATCCTTAGGCACGAATTGGATGTTGTTGGCCGCATTTCACTCCAGGTCCTTATTCCCGTAGTGGCATGAGGCCAAATCCGGCCAAACCTTCTGTGCTATACTGCTGCGGAAGCGACAGGAGTCGTTGCTGCTAATCTCTCCACACGAGCATATCTTATGCCATACCAGATATTTATTTGCGCATTTCTAAGATTTAACGTTTTTAAACATCTCTGCCACCTTGCCCCTTCCCGTCTAATCACTTTAGACACCGTCGTTTGGGGCAAATCGATCTTTTTCGTCGACTGATTAACAAGGTGGAAATTCGTGGTGCACGGAAAGAATTCTTAAACGCCGTTTCTCTGCGTGGAGGCCATTTTGGCAACTGAAGAGCGTGCGCCGAAAACTAAGTAAGCACATACACACCTGTGCCGACGAAAATAGTAGTTCCAATTTTTTTTTCAAATAATCGATTATCGAAATAATGCTACGTTGAAGTTAAGCACTGTTTGGTCCATATAGGATTCTCTCACGTAACCTGAAACGCTCTATGGGTATTGGGAACACTTACAGCGCCACTAGTCGCAGTATTCAAACGCTCTCTTCATTTCCTGCTTGCTGGAAAGACTCAAATGTGTTCCCGGTGTTCAAAAAGCGAAGCGTAAGCGAATCATGCTCTTACACACGCAGCAATATAACCCATATCGTGTTGGAACGACAAGCAATGTGTTTTGCTCGCTGTTGCGTTTTGCATCATAATGGGACTGTGCGGTTGGGGGACAAAAAAATCTGTTAACGCTGATTAAATTAATTAATAAAGCCGAGTTAACCACCTTTGTTAAGGCGTTCTAATATGTTAAATGAAGTGAAATATTTTCAAATTTTCGTGCAAATGAGCTGTTGGAGGGTTATCGGTTTTAATTTCGCACATAAAAATACGATTTACTGACTGGCATTTACTTCCAAAGTCTAGCGCTTGAAACCTCTTCTTGATAGAAGGATTATTCTTCATTTCAACAAGTAAAAAGAGCAGTTTGATGTTTAAAATCGGATATGATACTGATCGCAACGTTTAAGCTGCCTCGACATTGGGCGTATAAGGCACTCTGACAACACACACAAAAAAAGCTGTTTTCGCATTTAGAAAATTAGACGGCCTCAGCAGATTTTGATTGCGGAGAAGAAGGCCAACCGGCAGGTGATTGTTCAAGCCGAAAGCAAATTTGGAAAACCAGCTGATACTGACGCAATTCGCTACGCTACTGCTAATAAAGGATCGTCCGACCATCCCAACATCTACCGAAAGAATTTAATTAGTTTGACCTAAAGCAGGCCCTTTCTAGAGAGTGCATTCCCAGTTAACTAGGTATTTTATTCTGCCGACCTTCTAAGGGAAAGTCAGCAAGCGGCCAATCAGAGAACGTAATTTTTGTTACAATAATAATCAAACAACAATTTTCTGCATTTTTGCGGATGCGGGTATAACTTTCTAATTGACTGCTGCAAGAATGAAGGAAATCAGTTGAGACAAACTGAATTTTATATGCGATTTTTATTCTATACCCCTATATAATAGGCCAAAGAAAGACGTAGTTCCACGTCAAAATATGGTAACGACTATTAAAAAAAAGCGATGGCTCATGATGGCCATATTCAGCTCTTGCTCTAAAATTTTTTAGAGAGTTAAGTAGCGAAAAGTAGTCCATACTGCCATGAAAAAGCTAAATTGCGTCTATCCTTTAACAAATCCAACCTAAACACTTCGTATTTGCTTCTGCAGCAGAGAAGGTTAAGTGGATTTGTCTACCTGAGATGGCGTAAAACGAAGCGGACGAATCCACGTTGAACAGTCTCAACATGTTTCTTCCCATTCTGATTAGAGGTTAGTCAGGCCACAAAGCTATCGCAGGCGTTTTTGTGTAATACAACTCCAAGTCATCGATATATGATATTTTAGAGAACGTCAGAATAAATTTGATATCGTTCATGTACAGAAGATATTGAAATGGTCTATTATGACTTCCCTGAGGAACGCAGGATCAAACGGGAAAGGATGAAGAAATATGGTCATCAATTTTGACGGACATATTTCTAACTCGAGCCAGACAAGCAATTTCCCATTGGCCATTTTCCAGTTGACGAATTACAAACGATGTAAAGCAAGTTAAGTTGGTCGTTGTCGAGCGTTGAGATGTAAAACCGTACTTATCCGGCGATACATGTTGTACATATCTCTATCAGCTCAAACAGTTCATAGGTAGCATCCAACGCAGCTATACAACGATAATTCGAGATGATTCATTGATCACAAATGTGAAATGCGATTTGTTGAATCTTTCGTTTAGTGAAGATGAGAGAATGTAAAACTTGATAAAAAGGCGGTGCCTATCATGAACACTTTACGGCTATAAAAGAGTGCTTCTGGTCAAACTAATTACATTCCTTTGGACTGGCGAACGGCCTTATATTAGCGCCAGTATCAACTGGCTTTCCGAATTTACTTTTTGGTTAAACAAATCACTTGCCGGTTGGTAACAAATCTCAATAGCAGTGCGATAGCAGCAAACGTTTCGATTTGCTGGCTAAGAGCTTCGGCCTTCTTCCCCGCTATGGAGCTTTGCCTCATTTTAGTAACAACACAATCAGGCATTATGTACTGAATCCCGGCAATCGGAATCTATCGCAGCTCTCTAATTTACTAAGTGTAAAAACACTTCACAGACGTATATTTCCTTCTCCAGCACGGCCCAAATCGTACAAATTGTCTCTTATTCCAAGTAGTGCAATATTACTTTGAAGTGATCTATTATTGTCATTTAATGAAGAGTTTCTTGATTTGAGCAAGAAATTTTAGACATTGTGACTCATTGCGGAACACTCAACAATTTGTTTATTTGTTTTAGAAAATATAGGCTTTCGGCCCGTTATCCACACTTAATATTAAAATACAATAAATTTAAACGAGAATTTAATTAATCATCGATCATCATCGCAAAAAGTGTGAGGTCACAAAATGGCCTTCATAAAGTTGCCTGAAGACCGCTACTTTTACTAGCGCCATGTAGCGGCTGAATACCATACCAAACTGTATAACAACCAGATACCCTTATTCTCCTGAACAAGTTTGTTAAAATCTATAACGTTTTAACTGGTTGGATTTACATACCAATTTATGTTCAAAATAAATGCGTCATACTCTTGATCTCCTGAACAAATTTGCCGAAGACGGAAACTTTCTGAATAGTCGAATTTACGAGATATATCATTTTAAAAATACTTCAAGCTACATGAATAATAGCGCCACGTTTCGGTCGAATTTCGAATAAAAATTTGCACCAACTAAAAGCCCTTGACCTTCTGAAGAACTTTGCCAAAGACCGCAACTCTCTACATTCTTTAAAGCATATCAATGTTGGCGACCTAAACTGGCACTGAAATGACTATTAGCGTGAACTGCAAAAGCAATGTCCAGACTAGCCATCTGAGCCACGAAAGGCAGACAATCAACGGCCTCTTTGAAAGGAATTTGCTTCATCTCCTCAACTTACTCCAGATTTCTTGTTCTTATCGATTTTTCTAATTATACACAGCTTTTTTTCTGTATTATCTTCTGTTATCAGGATATTCAAACAAAGCTTGGCTTCACCGAAGCATTTAATTTTGAATTTCGCCCACAAATATTTTTTCAGTTTCCGCTTTTAATTTTGATAGTTGGTAAAGATCAGGAAATCAAATACTTCTAGCTGCGCTTCTCAGCTCTAGCTTTGAACTTCCGATATACTTGTTCGCTCGAGAAAGCACACGATGGCATTATGTGAAGAAAGTATTGACTTCCTACAAATGAGCGCACCTCCATAGCGTCGTTCAGATCGGAATGTTTCAATGCAAGCGCAATTTTGATCCTGGTTCATGCCATGTTGATCTTAGTTCGCACCATTTATGATCTTGGTTCGTGCTAATGAAAAATAGAAGTGCAGCATTGGAAATTGAAGGGATGCACGGAATATAAACGACCTTTTGTGTCAAATACAATTATATTCTCCATGTATCTACTTAGCAGTGTGAAAGAAACTTGTACATAATTAGTATTCACAATATTTCGAACAATATGAATTCTGACATTTTTTTAACAGAAATTTGCTTTGAGGGTTTCACACTTTTTTCTGTACAGACTTCCTAACTCCGCTCTGAATTGTTGTTCTATCGTGAACCTGTCACTGCATGTGTTCGAGCATTCACTTCAGTTGAAGAGATCTTCGAATTCGGTGAACCGTCGAACAAATTCCTCCGAAAAGTGACTATAGACCACCATATAGAACAATATTAGGACCTATGTTTTATATGCTGACTCGGGGCAACCCAATGTTATATTTGTTTAATTTAATGTTAGTTCGTAATGTTTGTAGTTTTATTATTGACAAATTGTAAATATGTAAAATTGTAAACGTGTTCTTAACAAAAGATTATGGGGTTTTTATGCCTCCATGAGGATGGCCTCAAAAGGCTTTTCCCCATCCACTAACTTTCATGGGAACCAGTATGGTCAGATGAAAATAGATAAAAAATAAATAAATAAATATCGTGAGATATGCGGGGGGTCTGCTTTACCCGTACTTTTATTATTAGAAATACCGCTATTAAGAAGTGGCATGCTTATTATTATTTTATTCATGGTGGTGTGTAATATGATTTTATTCTTCCTTTTTTACTCTTACTGCTCTACTATACAGAGTTTTGTTCCTCCTGCCGAATATCGCCACTTATAATTTCTGTGACAAGTTTCGGAGGCTTCTTCTGGCCAGTTTTATTGTAAGAGACTTATTTATTTCAATGACCAGAAAATCGATATTAACTTGCTTTGTTAGTTAAATTATTGTTTTTTTATTCAATTCCTGCGTTTCATCGAAAACTCCGACTGTTTGTTTCGATTTTTCGCGACGTTTTTCCAAAGCGATTGACTGAAACTCTCAGTTTCAAAATAAACAATGCGCACTGCCTCTAGCGGCGAGTTGGGGAAACTGTTAGGACGAACCACGAACATTTGCAGCGCGAACCAGGATCAAAAAACTTATTGTATTATTTAAAAAAATCACAATCGGAGGCTTTTTTCTATAATAAAAGTTTGAATACTGGTAAAATATAGGTATATAGGTAAATTATTTTGACGTTTTACATTACGAGCTAAAATACTTTAGATAAGCTTTAACAGACTGCTTCGGTGAAGACATTGCCAGCTGAATTTACATTTTTCATTAGTTGAGCTATCAGGGCTAGTTGAAGTAGTTTCCTTTAAAAAAAAATCAAAGGTATGTTTTGTTAAAAAATAGAAGCAGCTTTAAAAATCATTTTTTTTTAAATCTTTGACTATTCAGTGATTTATCGATGATTTAGTTAATAGCACGAACCAGGATCAGTTTTTGCATAGTGCGAACCACGATCAATCACCCTACCGGTGTCGCTGTACAAGATAGAGATGGTCGGGTATGGGAAATTTGTTACCCGTACCCGACCCGTACCCGACTCATCGAGAATTTTCAAACCCGTACCCGACCCGAACCCGAAGTCAGGTTTGTTTAAAATACCCGTACCCGACCCGAACCCGAAAGAAAAATGCCCTAAAATTGCCGATACCCGACCCGTACCCGACCCGTGTTGGATATTTTTTTATATTATTTTTTTTATTTTTTTTAAATACCTGGTTACCTCGCACATTTTATGCACTGATTATCAGATGTGGTTTCTCGAGATGATGGCCGGAGTTAGGCTAGAACCGAGTGTTCATGTGAATGAATGTTAATGAACCCAGAGTTCCAGGCGATGTATTGCAGGGTGGCCACCCAACCGGGAGAACTGGGAAAAAACCTGGAATCGTTTGTAACCGGGAAAAACCGGGAAAAACCGGGAATTTCACTAAATATTACAAGCAGGGGTGAGATTGTGCCAGTGAGGGTGGGATTGTGCCTTACAAACCCATTTTTGTCAGCCATCTCATGGCGATCGCAAGACCAAAATTTCTTAAGTAAGTTTCCTCGAGTACTTAACCAAAAAAGACTTGTCCTGTGACCCGGAAAAGATAGCTGACATATCTTACGCTGCATAAAACAGTTTTTGTTTTTATTCATCTTCGTCTTGGAAGCTAATTTGACCAAGGTAAGCTCCCCGGAAGTAGCATTCAAATGGCTCGAATTTTGCCTAGAGCAAAAGGTTCACAACGATAATCTCGCGGGAACTGTAGCTGATAGATGTCGCCAAGAATACTTACAACTATTGAGTATGCATTCGACGAAGGCATTGCTGACTTCCTTGATACTTTTTGTAGAGCGCTGCTTCAGGCAAGAAACTTCCTAACTTTACTATGTTTATTAAGAAGATTCTGATTCTATCGCATGGCAATGTCACGTTGGAGCGAGGTTTCTCCGTGAACAAGGGGTGCGTAGTCATGAATTTGGAAAAAGACAGACTTGTAGCGCAGCGCTTGATGTACGATACAGTACAGGTTGCCGGAGGAGGACACGAAATTGATATTGATGAGGAGATGCGTGAGCTGCTGAAGTAACGTGTTTTAAGTGTTATGAAAATACTCTTTTATATATTACTCTTTTTTATATTACTCCTTTATATATTGAATTTTATCTGGTTGAGGTAAAAACGATTCCTTCAAACTTAATTTGGCCTAGAATTCCTAGGTAATGAGTATAATATGCGTTGTTAATAAGATACTTGTAGACATTTCCTCTCGGAAAGGTGACAACCGTCGCATTTTTCGATTTTTTGTGACTATATCTCTTGATTTCAATAAGGCTGAACACGTCAAGAACTTGACTGTGACTTAGAGACTTTTGAGATGTAAATCGAAAGTCACGCTTTTTTATTCCTTAACTGCATGGAAAACTACAGAATTCAAAAGTACAATTAAACAGGAAAAATATTTGAACAAACCGGGAAAAACCGGGAGAAAACCGGGAATCCAATTTCGGGTTTTGAGTGGCCACCCTGGTATTGGTTCACGTAGAATCCAGCGTAGCTTCTGTCACTGAGTACGTCCGCTCGTCTGTTATAGAAAAATTTGACCGTTTTATCACGCAGCAAAATATCTATTCGTAACTGTGTACGGAGAATTTGGGCTCCATTTTTCCTGTTAGTTACCCCATAATAAAATTGATCTGGGATTTGTACGTATACGTATGATTCATATAAACTGCTGAAATTTTTATTTTGTTTTCGAGAGATTAATAAAAAATTTAATAAATTTTTTTGGAAAGATTTATTCAGCATTCAACCGTGATGAAGTTGTAACCAAAAGATTTTTTTTCTCAAATTTCAAAAGAAAGCCGGCTTTGACCGTGAATCCAGAAAGCTCAAGTTTAATAACCGAAATACGCTGGCAGGATTATTACTGAAAGTTTATGAAATTTATTATTTCACGTAAAAATAAACCAAAATATTTTGTATAACCATACTAAATACAAAAAGTGCTTGCGTTGAATATTTTTTCAAGTAAGGCAATACTTTCAAGTTATTACAATACCTGCTACAAAAAGATGCTTTTTTTCTACTGATTCAAATTAACAGCTCATTCTGGTTCATTTGACACTCCCACAGCTTCGTATCCGTTTCTCCCTCCGAAAAAAACACCGAGGCTTGGCAAGTTAATAATTAAATTCTCATAATGCACGGAAATCGAGTTACCCGTACCCGACCCGTACCCGACGAGTTGTGAATTTTCAAACCCGTACCCGACCCGAACCCGAAGCCTTGGTTTTTAAATTACCCGTACCCGACCCGAACCCGAAAAATATTTTTTGGCGTTACCCGAAACCCGACCCGAACCCGTCGGGAACGAGTCGGGTACGGGTATCGGGTAAAAATACCCGTACCCGACCATCAAGATTATGGAAAACTATTTCCAGAATCGAGTACTTGTTTACAATACGGGGGAGGGGCAGAAGTGCGTCCCAATCACCGCAGGAGTTCCGCAAAGTTCTATCCCTCGGTCCAGTGTTGTGGAATGTCATGTATGATAGGGTGTTGAAACTTAAGTTCCCTGTAGGGGTTGTGATCGTCGGCTTTGCACACGACGTAACGCTAGAGGTCTACGGCGAGTCGATCGAGTTGACGGCAGCGCTCTGTATACGAAAGGTCGAGGACTGGATGCGCTTCAGGAAACTGGAACTAGCGCATCATAAGATGGAGGTCACGATTGTGAACAACCGTGAATCGGAGCAACAGGCGGTGGTCAGAGTCGGAGACTGCACCCTTATCTCAAAACGATCTCTTAAGCTTTTGAGGGTTATGGTTGACGATGAGCTCACGTTCGGGAGTCACATCGACTATGCCTGTAGGAGGCCCTCATCGGCTGTTGCAGCACTGTCTCGTATTACGTCCAATAGCTCAGCGGTTTATGGCAGCAAGCGAAGACTTTTTGCCAGCGTGGTTTCGTCCATACTTAGGTACGGTGGGCCAGTGTGGTCCAGAGCGCTAGGTACTAACAGTTACCGCGGTAAACTGGAAAGTACCTACAGGCTCATGTGCCTGAGGTGTCATACGATGTAATCAGTGTCTTGTCCGGCATGATGCCAATCAGCACCGCCATCAAGGAGAACAGAGAATGTTTCGAGTAACGTGACGCAAGGAGCATACGAGGTACCAGAAGGTTATTATCGATGCTCCGCTGGCAGCGGGAATGGTCCAACTCCACAAAAGGCAGGTTGACGCACCGACTTATTACGGAGATATCCGGTTGAACCGGGAGGCGCCATAGTGAAGTGTACTTCCACCTGACAAAGGTCCTGTCAGGCCATGCTTGCTTCAGGCAATATCTGCACAGGTTCGAACACGCGGGGTTCTCCATGTGCCCCGAGTGCGTGGAGGCGGAGGAGACTGCTGAGCATGTCTTTTACGTACGCCCCCATTTCGTAAGAGCGAGGAGCGACATGATGATAGTCCGAAGGATGTGCGACCACCCGGAAATCTGGAACGCGGCCTGTGCGGTCGCCTACCGGAACGTCCTGGAGGTGCAATGTGTGTAGCGGGTCAACCGCCAACACGCACGAACACGAATATGAACACAGGCACGAAAAAACGATTCTGTTGCATGAAAAAGCTCGACCCCATATTACCTATTTCGGTTAAAGTGGAAATGCTTAAATGAAAAATGATCAGATAGTTAGAACTCAAACGCGGGACATCAATTTTGCTTAGAGAGGGTGGCTATAGTTTTCTTCGATACGGTCAATAATTACACGTATATAGCAATGACTTCAATGAGAAAAATTCGACCTTATTTAGTTTAGCAGTGAGATTCAGTAATTTCGGATCCCTGAGCAATGTTCTCAAACAACAATTCAGCTAAATCGGTTTTCGGGAGGAGGGGAAATGGCGCCTCAAAGCGGTCAGATTTTAACTTTTTTTTAATTTTTAAGTTCATGTAATGTTCTGTATCGCAATTTTTTGTGTGCCAAATGTTTTATAAATGTACAAACCGCCGAGATCTGGTCTTACCTATAACGATAGTAGAATGATAGGGGAAAACACAAAGCTCATGCGCTAAACAAAACACGATACTTTCGTAATTGGACGATAGACCACAACTATTTTAAAATATTGTAAAACAAACCCATCTATTTCAGAATTTCTTCGAAAAATGCCGCAACCAATGGCCAAAACGTCGGATGTGAAGAAAATATTCGTTTAGATCCTTTACTGAGACTGCAAAGCCGAAAATCAGAAACCTAAATTCGCATTTTTATTAAAACAAATCCATTACGTTCGTGGATGTTCAGGTTATAAGATTGTAGTTAAAAAAACATCAAGAATCTAATAAACTATTCGAAATTATTAGAATACAATTTGTTGTTATTTGAAACAAAATAATTTGGAATGTAATAAGTGCAATAAACGAATTTGTTGAAAAACGCTTTCAGAAATTTAAAAAAAGGCAAGTTTTGAGGCGGAAATTCAAACTAGAAAAAAACGCAGGCTATATATCGTTGACCGTATAAGTTACATAGTTTCAGGGAAAGCATGTTCGAAGTTCTCACAGTTCGAGGAACACAACCGGACGAAGTCACGCACGAATAAAAAAAAAAGAGGACTTTTATGCTGATTGGCACCGGTAATGTGTAAGCTAAGCGCTAAAAGTTGTTTTCTCGGACATGCAGTTACTTAATCATGCAGCCGTTCTGTAGTTCTTTTTTTTAAACCACGATAAAAACAGGAATAAAAAGGAGCAAAAAGGTTCTCCCATCATCCTCCTACACACTTGATTACTTTTTTTTCTCACTCCCTGCGAGTGAAGCTTCGACCCCAATGCATCCTTCAGATTGACGAGTTCACCCATTCACTCGCCACGGGACATAAAATCGCCAACCGACCGGCGGCGCGCGTTCAATCTCATTCGTGCTGACTTGCAAAGTGGGGAGTCAGGGTGAGTTTGAAAAAAACCCTGAATCGAAACTCACTGAATGCAGCTGTTAATTTAAATTTTAATTAAACTTTCCCTCCTCTATCACGCTCTATCTCTCTCTCTCTATCTCTGTTGCTCGGTTTGTGCGAGAATTGGAGCTGATTCACGACTGCCAACTCACGGTGTGATAGTTCATCTTGTTTTTTTTTTTTTATCGATGGCGCTTTTTTTCCTTCCCGCGACACAGCGATAATCTCGTCGCGCGCACTGGATCGATTTTCATTTTCCGAGATTTTGCTTCATGGTTATTCAATTAGTTATACGATACAATAAACTTTGACCAAGCGGTTTTTTTTCTATGGTTCTAGTTTATTTAAGAACAAAAATTTAAATTAAACGCTTGGGGGACTTTAATCCCACACTATTGAATGAATAATTTAATTTAATTTTCAAATGGAATTATAGTTCTGTATAGAGGAACGATGCTTGGGTAGCAACACAAGAAAAGTGCGATTTGGGTCGCTTATAGCGTCCCACAAGTGGGAATAGTTTTAAGCTCTGTCATTAATTGAGCTTTACACATGTAGCACATTAGTGGAAGCGCACGGTTGAATGTAACCCCTAAGTTGTGGACTTTGTAAACAACAAGGGTAAGGCACTCCCTTGGTGCGAACGATAAAATCCTACGGTGAGAGTCATCATGACTAAATTTTTGTTTGTGTTGTTTGTTAGGGTTAAGTCAGGGTCGAGTTTTGTTGAATCGATTTCGATCACAAGGGTATGCTTTACAACAGAAATATTGCAAGAGTAATAACATTTTAACTATCAAAAACGATTCCATTCACACATTTATTTTATGATGCTCTCCAAGTGTTATGATCAGTTCGAATTCCTATAAACATAAATTTTTGCACGTTATGCGAACTTTTATGTTTACTCGGTTGGTGCACAGAAATGGAGGCAATAATTTCAGTCCGGAAAGATTCTAAACTGTCGATGGCACTTCCATGATCCGAAAGCTAATAGAGATGTTTTATTTTTCATCCGATCTATCCGACGAATGAAGCTGATGCTAACTTCTGCTCACCTAAATTTATGGATTTGTTATTTACTGTTTAAATTGCCTGAACTGGATATTATAACATAAACTTACATCTGGGAATATATTTTTTCTATATCGGAAAAATTTTCTTGAGTTATGAAACATAATAGTTCCGTTTTTTCATTGGGTGAATTTTAAAACTGGCATATGGCGCCTCCATTAGTTCTAGAAAGGGAACGTATGATTTTTTATATTTTAATGTTTTTCTACTAGAATGTGGAACAGACAGTTTTTCTCCATGATATATTTTGCATTAGAATAAATCAAAAATTTCAATTTTACTCGCTCGGAAAACGTTTCTCAATAAAACATTTTTTAAATTAATTATCGTTATCGTTTATCACTTTTTATTAATCTTGCTCGTTTCAATTGGTTATTCTGTTAAACAATATTTTCTCAATTTTCAATGAATTCAAACAACAATATGACTCTTTTGTCACGTGTATAAGCATGTCATGAAACAAACTTGGACAACTTACTGGCACTTGTTCAGAGATCTGTCCAACGCTTAAGCCGATACACAGGAAATTTAGCATGCCAGTTCGTTGTGTTAAATATATACTGTTACCGCCTTATATCATCACCATTAATCTTTGGTTAGACTAGGCAATAGCACAGGCGTAGCCTTCAAGACGATGGTAGTTAGGCACAAGGCACGCAAATATTTCCTACCAATGCGAAACGACTGTGGCGTGAAGCTTGACAATTACGTACTGTTTTCAGAGGTGAAAATTATTCTGATGTTCTCAGTAGCAACCATTATTTTTTATGGCCTCCCAGAAAAATTCGTGTTGTGCATATAAATGCGTTGGACGTAGTTAATTTTTACGAATTTTGAAGCCTATTATTTGTGTTAAGTTTCGATTGGAGTATGACAATCGATAAGTTTTATATCAATGATGAATACACTAACAAGTTTTACTTGTTCGCTTCCCTCAAGACGATTTTATTGTGAAACCTTCACCAGGAATGCAATCAGATTGAATCCCACCGACATGCGTAATATCATTCTTTAAGAACACCGCCGACATGCTGCCGAAAGCAACCCGAAGGAAAAAAATTCTATCCTTCCTGGCAGCGAGCAGACATCCATCTCAAGGATCCGCTTCAGCGAGCAAAAATCCGTCACCGTGGATGGTATATATCGTTCCATCTGTCATGCCGAAAGTTCTACGGGAAAAAAAATCGTGAAATAGAAGCTTATAAGATTTTCCGCCAACACACTAGCTACATTGGTCACTGGGCTCACATTTTCCACAACCGGGGCGCACTTTTAGCGCACCGAACAATTTCGACAATCGTACGCTTTTAAGCGACTTTTATTTTATTAAAATCTCCATTTCCGTTTTATTTCTTATCTTCTCGTGCAGCAACCGTAGCAGCGCCGCTGGAGCAGTTGGGTTCAATGATAACATCTGACTACGACGGGAACCCACCGATCTACGTGACCAGGAGGAAACATCTGAACGGCACCGAGGACATCTACGTGAACAATGCCAAAATCATTCGTAACCGGTCCAACGTACAGCTGACGAATCAGCATGGAAAAAAGCAGGTATGATATTGAGATTTTTTTTCATGGTTCGTCCTGAACGGAGGGTTAATGATTCTATTAGGTCTACAGCATTGTACATTATTTCGAATTAAATCTTCACATTCATTTTCGAATTAGACACATTAAACTGTATCTCATTACTAACAATTTATTGTATGATATGATACTATGTGATTTGTTGTTACACGGTACAAAAATAAGAAAGGGGTTGACTTCTTGACATTTCGAATCAACTAGTGAATTCAAATTTCCGCTGACGTTAGTAGCTCGTAAGTAGTAACGTGCCACATCCACTATACATGTCCCAAAATTGTTCCCCTGAAGGTATACCGACAAGCTTTAGACATGACATGGTTATTTATTATTCAGTCTACTAGCTGGAACTCTCCTACGCAACAAATCAAGGTTACGATGTTTTCTACTCGACTGTAATTTGCATGAAACTTCAAAAGCAAAACGTAAAAATTTTGTTAATGTTTTAAAGATTTCTGATAATTTTGACTCTTTTTACATTTTTGACATTTTCGAAGCTAGTAGACAGTAATTGTGTCCATTAGGACAGCGGTTCTCAACCTGGGGTACGCGTATCCCTGGAGGTACTCGAAAGCCTTCAGAGGGTACGCGAAAGAAAAATGAGTAATGGCGGGCAAAGCAATTTTTCTCTAAAATACTTCATTTGTTTTTCAATCTGGCTCTTAAAACATGACTGTAGCAATCAAACAAACCATAGTTCAATTTGAAACCTAAACAAGATGTACCACTACTCTCTCCCACTCTGCGAAAAAATTCCAAGCCAGGGGGTAAAATCGATATGAAAAATAGCAGCAAGGGGTACGCGAACAATTAAAGGTTGAGAACCGCTGCATTAGGAGATAATGTACACCGTAAGACAAAAAAAAAAGTTTAGGAAAAACCACAAATATTTTATTATAAATTGAATATCCCACTTTTCAATGTTATGATTTTTTTTCGCCGAAAATTACACATAAAAGGATAAATAAGAAAAATTGTGTCGAAAAATATTAGGTATTTTCTCAACTTTTTTTTACATTCTATATTTTTGGGAGGGCAAAATTACATTAAGGTATATATTTCAAATGCAATATTTAAAATCTCCAGTATTTATACCAAAAAATGTGATTATATTTTACCTCTTTCGAGTAATGGAGAAGAAAGAGACCTCAGTATATTGTCTACAATTTTGCTGAAGACATTATACCGATCGAACATACTATTTGGCTTTGAAAATATGTTCGCATCATTAGGCAGTCGGCTTAAAAAAACACCTGAAGTTAGGTATATCATTAGCAAAAAGAACTTTGATTTATAAATTTAAGGAAAAATTTCTAGAGCCAAAACACTTTCTTTTATTCGTATAGTGCCTTCGATATTACTGAAAATAATATTTTATTGTTAAAAAAACATACAATTTTGGGTCACCTGAATTGTTCAGGGGTTCAGCCGTGGCCAGGCTTCGGAAAAGTACTGCGGTTAGACACTATACAGGGTGTCCGCAAATTATCCGTACATACTTTGACAGCATGCCTCTACACAACCAAACGGATTAAACTAACCATACCTGTATGGTATAATATCTTGATCTATTGACTTTATACGCAGTAAGTTTGATATAGTTGTGATTTCAAATTCCTGCAAAATGAAGCCGAATGCGTTGCGCGGAGCTGTTGTTGAACTGTTTCGTCAAGGAAAAAATGTGTCAGTGATTGCGAAGACCCTGAATATGGCGAAATCCACTGTGAGTGATGCAATAAAACGATTCCAAGAGCTTGGAACGCTAGATGACCGCACCGGAAGAGGAAAAAAACGCACCGTTCGGACTCCGAAAATGCTCGAGATAATCCGGCGACGAATCAAGCGAAAATGTACAATATCCATCCGAAAGTTGGCGAAATCATTAAAAATTTCGAAAACATCCGTTGCTGCCATCGTCCATGATGATTTGAAGCTTCAGTCATATAAACTATTCAAAAACCACTATTTAAATGACACCATGAAAGCAAACCGGTTCAGAAAAGCTAAGGTTCTTCTGAACCAATTGGCAGAGGGCCGCAATCGATCAGTGCTGTTTACCGATGAAAAAATTTTCACTATCGAGCAGCATCACAATCACCAGAATGATCGGCAGTTGCTTCCTGCTACTTCCAAAAATCGTGGAAGTATTTCAAGGAGTCATCATCGCTTCTGTCATGGTTTGGGCTGGAATAACTCACACCGGTAAAACCCCTTTGATCTTTATCGACAAAGGGGTAAAAGGGAACCAAACAGTGTATCAGAAGCTACTGACTGACTCAGTTGCTCCCTGGGCAGCACAGCAAGAAAGATTGGATTTCTCAGCAAGACTGGGCACCGGCTCATGGGGCAAAAAAGACTATTAGTCTTTGTGAACGCCTTATTCCGAGCTTTTTTAGGAAAGAAGAATGGCCCTCCAACTCACCGGATTCGAACCCGATGGACTATTCGGTTTGGTCCATCTTGGAGTCAAGAGCCTGCAGAACACTCCATATATATCAATAGAACATCTGAAATCATCTCTTCTAAAGGCTTGGGAGGAAATAACTCAGAAGAACTTGCGGCCATCGTGGATAACTTCCCGAAACGTTCAAAGGCGTGTATCTCAGCACGGGGTGGCCATTTTGAAATGAACAAATAACGCTTGTTTCTTGTAAACATAATGATATAATATACTATGTAAGTTGGTTTTTAAGATGCAATAAAGGCTAATTTTAACACTATTTAGTTGTACGGATAATATCCGGACACACTGTACTATCGACTGTCTTTCTAATATAACAGCCTCATAAATAAGCTTCTCATAAAAGCTCACATACAGCTAAAGCTTATACAGGTAACGAAACTGTCTTGTGTTGCATGCAACATCTCTTTTTTGTGCATGCATGTTGTTCGTTCGGACATGACAGCCTAGTTTGTTCATTTTGAGGATATCCTGTTGGTTTGGCCGGCGCTGTTGACGGCCTGTTGATCGGTAGCGGCTGTAATCGATTATATTGGACTCACACTCCTACGTTTCTCCTTTTTCTTAGATTGATGCCATAATGAATACGAAGCAAAACGTTTCATATATTTTCACATTGTTGATATTATTCACCACGCGAGAAAAAACGTGTTTCGCACCGCCTCGCTTTCATTATAACATCGGTCTTACTCTTGTGAATTATAATCACCTGACAACCCGCTCGGATTTGCGCCGAAGGATGTCTCGCTGTAAAGGCTGTCATTAGCGACAGCTTGGAAGAACCATCAGGCATGAGGAAATGAACAATAACAGTTTGGTGGCATTGCATGTGTGCGCTGTCATCAAGGGCTGTCGGGCTGTGTACCGAGCAAAGAGAGCCGAATTAGTTCAAAATTTGCTGCCGCGGAAAGACAGTGCTTTTCACAAGGTTATCCGTGGTATTTTTTTTAACTCAAATTTGAAATTTAAAATGAAATTTGAAAATATCAGTAAATGCATTAACGAAATGACCCATAATTGTAATACGGGTCGGACTCGACTGTATATAGACTCGATTATGTATAATTTTGGGCTCAATTATACAGAAGATTTTTTTTTCTTGTTCACATTTTTCACGCAAAAGGAGAGGGTGTTGAAAATAGTTATTCGCAACATTCAGGTTGAATATTTCTGCACCCTCCCAAAAAGTTTAGTATCACTTGGAATAGGCACCAGGTTTCCGACGACCTAGAAAGTTGCGATCTTCAGCAAATTTGTTCAGAAGGTCAAGGGCTTGTGGATGATTAATAGTTCAGTACGGGATTTCACCGTCACGTGGCGCTAGTGTGCACGTAATTGTTCGTATTTTGACCCCAACTTGTTTCGCGATTCCGGATTCCTAGAAAAACCTTAATTAGGTGAACTTCTTTCGAAGTTGAAGGGCTTTTGGTTGATGAAGAGCCTAGTGCAAAATTCTATATGGCACTAGTACACACAACACAAACGGGAAAGATTTTGTTAGTTTTGACCAACATTTTATTACTTTTTTTGTCTTATGACCGTGCATTAAATACAAAAGGTAAAAAACAAAAAGAAACAAAATATATGACGGCTACGCGCTTTAATGTGTTTCTGCATGAAGAACATATAATCAAGAACCGCAATGTGTGTGTGATATCGAGACTTCTTTATTTATTTCTGTCCCCTCTATTTATACATAATTAGAACCTTAGGCGTCGTACACAAATTACGTCACGCTAAAAATCTAGATTTCAGCCCCCCCCCCTACGTAACGATAAGTAACGTTCGTTATGAATACCCCCCCCCCCTATAATTAAGTAACGCTGAACAGCCTGATCCCCCTCCGAAATTTTTAATTTCGAGCAAACATCACAGTTACGTGACTGTCTCTAACACTCCCCCTCCCCCATACGTAACAATAAGTAACGCAGACTCTACCCCCCTCCCCCCCTTCATGCGTTACGTAATTTGTGTACGACGTCTTACCGGTCAGCCTCAAATGTCTAACTAGAAGTCAAATAGCTGGAGATGCGAATGTTGTTCTAGATGGGTACGAGTTTTGTGTCTTCAAACAGGCCCAAATGAGCTTCGTGAAGCGATGAGTGTGTGTTTTTAACAATGTAGCATCCGCTTGCAAGAAAGCAAATGTTAGCGGTTTTCTCTAACGCAGTTCACAGTTCGTGATGAGATTTCAAGACGCATATGAAGTCTTTGAAATCATCAACGTTTGCCTACTGTATGACGCCGGGGGAAAATGATGCTTGGCAGCTCTTGTCATATTTTTTCTCTACTCCGTCTGAGTACAACGAACAAACTAATACACACACACCGGATGAATTAGAGATAGAAGAAACTAGTAAGGCGTCGTACATAAATTACCTAATGCAATGAGGGGAGTGAGGGGCGGTTGTTGAAACAGTGACGTAACTGTGATTTTCCTTCAAAATCAAAAAATTTTGTGGGTTTCGCCTTACGTAATTTAAGGGGGGGGGGAGTCAGATTGAAAGTTATCAATCGTTACAAAGGTGGGAGGGAGGGGTTCTAATATCTGGATTTTTGACGTTATGTAATTTGTGGCTTGACTTTTTGTCGAATTTTCGACAAGTGAAAATTTTGCGTGTGGTGGTAACGACCATTATTAGATAGTCGTCCTTCCGTAACATGTGCAAAATACATGAGAGTATGTGTTGTGTTCTTGCTTGACTGGAAAAGAACTTTCTTACTTTTTAAGTGACAGATTTGTTACCAAAGGAGGCATTTTGAGTTATTGCTTTGAAAGTAATAAGGAAAAATTCTATGTGCATTAGGTCCCAAAAAAAAATCGATGTTGAAAAAGTCAAGATGCTCATCGCTAAATTGAAAGATAATGTTATTCATAGCATTTCTGTAGAACATTTCGACTATCTAAAAATTTGTTTTCAGGTTGCCCAAACGTGATTTATGAAAAAATGACTTTTAAGCTACAAACCCATTTTTTGCACTATTTTCAAATCTGTTCGATTCCAAAATTTTTCCATATATTTTTTTATTTTTGTGGGGTTGTGTTTGAATATTTTGCATGGTTCAGTTCAGCATTGTATTCAGTTATTTGATTCACAGAGCCCATTGAGCATCACAGAAAAATTATTTTTTCCCATAATTTTTAGATAAAAGCGTTCAAAACACAAATATAAAAATATGATCATAAACTGAAATTTTCATTGCAAAGCGGGATTTATGACGAAAATTTACATGAAAAAAGATCCTTGATGTCTTATCGGGGAGCTTAGTGTCGTAGCAACTACGAAAGTTGCTCCTCCGTGATGGACCTGAGCTAGTGAAGTTGCACAGGTAACCACGTATATGGCAACTTGGGATTAGTTTACAATCTTCAATGTACAGCAATAAAGTAGCTTCCGCTTTGAATAGATCCATAACGGCGCTGGTCACGTCCTTACGATCATTAGGGTAAGAAAGGATGTTGTAAGGAAGAAGTTGTAAGGAAGAAGTTGTAGCAGTTGTTGTTGTCGGAGACCGAGTATACCTTTGCATCTCCACGACTGCGACGGAAAGGAAGGGTTGCGTCACCGTGGTAAGTTAACTCATTACATAAGGATCCCTTAAAAGGAGCAGAACTCCACTGGGAATCCGATTTAGTATTATAGCTAAAAAAAAATATGCATATCGAACAAGACACAGTACTAAGTTGATTAACAAAATGCCAAAACAATCGCAATCAAAATTTATTTGCCATGCTGACCGACAAGATTTCAACATATTAAAATGTGTTTCAATATTTGTTCAAAAGCTAGAAAAATAATAAAACAAGGGTGTAAAACTGAGCAAAATGTTCGTACCCGTCCAGTCGAGACGCAAACGATAAACTTCTAAACTGCTACTCATTCCATCTTGTGAAAGCCAGCGTGTTCAAAGGTTTAAAACATCACGTTGAGGCAGAATTCCAGACTGAGCCATTACTTATCTAACCAAAAGCTAAGATGCATACACAATCTAAAGACGGTCGGTTTAGTGGCTGGTAAACATCATTATACAGCACCAAAAACATAAAATTACGAAATAAAAAACACGTTTGTAATTTTAAAAAAAATCTCGAATATGTTTCAAATGTATTTGTTAAATAGTTATCAAAGGCTGCTGAATATTGTTCAGAGCTATTCAAAAATAATAACTATAAATAAAATCACGTGGAACGAAATGCGTAACATAAAATCGAATTAGATTAAATACTCCTGAAGTCGACAAAAAGTAATTATTTCATCAAATGATGTCTAACGATAAACAACATTTATCAGTCAGCTTATGTTCCTCTCATTAGCTGTACAGCATCTGTCTCACATGATAAAAACTCAAATCATCTAAGCGTTTAACGCAGAATAAACTCTCAGACCAACTCTAAAATTTGGAGGCTAGGCACGTTTCAAAGCCATTTGCGAGCACTTATGTGGTGCCTAAAATACAAACAAGCAATCAATTAAACAGTCCAACAGTATCACAAATTGTACCACTTGAAACTCTTCGTTCCGTCAGCAATATATTGCTGACTTATCCTTTCCTATGTAACGAACTCACAAAAAAAAACTTTTCGTGTTTTTTAAGCGCATCGGCAGAACCAGAACCTGCCGGGAAGCAGGCAGAGAAGTAGAACTTACTTTCACAAGCTTTTTTCAACGGACTTACAGCTTCAATCTGTTTAAAAAGTTGAATGGATTTTTTTTCTCTCCTCCCCGAACGGGAGCATCAACATCCATATATACATTTATTCGTTCTCAGGAAGTTAGAGGAAAACTGTGTGAAATGTGCATTGCTTGAGATTTTTTTGCTTTTATTTGAATAGCATATTTCTGTGGTAATTTAGTAGAGAATAGGAAATAGTAATTATAACCTGTCTAAAACACTGCTAACAATTTGCAGTTGTGCTTCATTTCACGCCATGACTCCTTACAATAAGGTGAAGCAATTGCATTTCTAACAGATGTGATTCTTGCTCGTTCTGCGAGGGATGAAGCAACAGCTGCATGTATTTCTAACTAGCAAACTTTTAAACCACTTAAGGGGTCCTATCAGCGTTGATGGGCCGGGAATCGACCTTAGAATTATTTGACTGAACTCAGCTGCGGCTGTTGAATGACAATTTCCCATCAGTCAGCTCGAGCAAGTCAAAAATAAAATAGCTTTCGGGGAAGGAGAATAATTGCCTTTTCGTTCACCTAATCGGTCAATGTGTGCTCACCAGGTCACCAAACTGAAATTCAAAATAATGTCTACTTAATAAAAACTCTCTCAGTCGTTGTTATGAAAATGTATTTGGTTTGAACTAACTTTAAAGGTCATACTCACACACAACTGGCACAACTCAGTTATCAAAACTGAGCTGCTTTGTTTCAAAAATTCGCTTTCGAAGCGAAATTATAACATTTCCTCGCTGTAGAAGGCAAACCGGTGGAGGTAAAGTAAAAGAGAAAACAGAAAAGTGCCCATCATAAACCAATCCAGCACTCCGCTGTGAAAGTCAAACACGAGCACCTGCTAGATACTGACAGGTTGTAAATGTTGATTTCATGGTCCGAATGAGAGACGGAAATGGTGCGCGGTTGTTTGTTGCCCATTTTTGCCGTTTTCCTATTTTTCACCGAAACGCAATTACGATTCCGGCGCTCGGGCAAGTGCAAAAAGATTCCCAATAAAGATTATTAGAAAACGACCGCACAAAAACCTTGGAAACGATTTTCAGCGTTATTGTTACGTAAGCTTACTCAATAACTCAATCGTCGTTTCAGGTGTTGCACATTATTGATGACGTATTAACACCACTGACAGTCAATCCATCCACTTCATTCGAGCTGTACAACCCGGATGCCTTCCAGTTCATCCAGCATGCCGAGAACCTGGACATAAATCAGCATCGAATTCGGTGGGTCCTTCGAGACTTAACGGTCAATCGATGGTAATTTTTCATTTCGCGTCTGTTTTGTTGCCCTTCCAGCTCGTTCCGTCAGAAGATCATCATGATGAGAAAGGAAGACATTTACAAGGCAGTTGGCGGCCACACTTTCCTGATTCCGGTTGAGGAAGGTTTCAAGGTACAATCCTGTCCGGAATTTGAGAGTGACAGTATCAATAAATGGTTTGAAATTTCGTCCTGCACAGCCTCCACCACGGCCAGACATGATTGATCGCAAAGTGATCGATGGTCACGTGATACCGAATCATGTCATTTTCACGGCACCGGCACCGCTGGACGACCCGCAGGAGACGCTGGCATTCGAAGACAACCTCAAAGTGACGGTCACCTTTTTCAAGCAGGGCGAAGGAAAGAACGCAAAAGGTAGGAAAACGTTGTCTAGCAGCCAGGGGAAATTCTCATGCATTTAATTAATTTTTTTAATGATACTCATAAACACAGTTTACGTGCGCTCAAACACGGTAATTGGTGATTCGCGGCATGCGTCCGGTGCCGTTCTAGCCGAAATCGTCAAAGCAAACATTCCCGTCCGCAATGGGGTGGTGCACCTCATACATCGCCCGCTGATGGTGGTTGACACCACCGTATTGCAGTTCCTGGAGGTAGGTGACCTTTGTTCCTAAGCATGAGATTGTCCTTTTGCGTTTGTTATTTGCCTTATCGTATTGATAACAAAACTTTTTTGTTTATTTAAACAATAACGAGCGCACTGCGCAATAATTTGAAACTTCTCTTCGATAAGAGAATGCTTTAGTTCTAACAAAATGCAATCGCCTTGGTAGAATGTGTGAAAGTTGTGCTTATACATCTGTACCCACGAGTGACATCACTCCAGAAAAGTTTTATCACTAGCAAACAATTAATAGCATACAGTGTGCGTGTGTGTACTAGAAACAAACAAGTTTCATAGGATAACATAATAAATTTTCACAGCACTATATAGAGAAGATTTGCACGCTTCTTGCCCGGAAGTATGGTAGAATATTTGCACATCGACGTATATATCACACTATGCTAACCGTAACCAGCTATCTGTACCGCAAGCACAATGCCTGCCCTGCTGCCCTGTCTGTGTGTATGCGCTCTGTCAGCATCACCATAAACAACATCCACCGGTTTCAGTATCGAAACTTTTAATTACCCCCTTTTGTCCCATCTCCGGTGGTTCGAACCAGCCACCAGAACTTGATGCCGATGATGATGATGATACCCTCGAAAGTCAGCGCATCCTCCGCCGCACTGTGCAATCAATTTACAAACTACGCAAAGTTAGTTCGTTTAGCCACGGTCGAAAGTTCTCTTTATTGGTTCTTAGCAGATTAATAAAATGGTGCAGCGAAAGTTGGCCCGACTAACGGTTGTGTCATTCTTTTTTTGGTTTCTGGTTTCAATAACTTACGCAATGGTTAATTTGTGGGTTCGAAATCTAATTGAGGGTTCTGATATTTAAAAATAACTGCAATCAACCATGATGTATTCGAGGGTAGTCCCAGGAGTTTTTTATCACCGAAAATTTAGAAAGATTTACATTTATTTTGCAACATAATCTTCTTTTAGCTGGATAAACTTTTTCAGCGATGTTCGATGGCTTAACAGCTTCTCGGAACTGCTATAAACTGCGGACTCCTCCTTCTTATCGGTGGACGATTTTTTATCGCCGAGCCAGCTTGTCATGGTGGAAAATAGAAAATAATCCTAGGGGGTTAAATCTGATAATCTGATGAGGCATAAGGAGGAATTTGAACCGTGATTCATTGATTCTGCCTTGGTACATTGTATTGATAAAAAACAGTTCTGTTCGCTAAATGCACTTGCATGTTTTCAGCTTCATCTATAAAATGGTTCAATTAGTTGAGTTTTGTTGAGGTAGGAATGTTTTGATCGAGAGGTGAAAGTTGTTACAAACTTGTGGTATAATTATTAACATATCTTTGCGATAATAAGCTAGTGAGAAGTTTCGTTTCGAAATATTCAACAAATCACAGCTCCCTTCTATAGAGCAGCGAACAGGATGGTATAGTGTACGTGCCAAGTGTCTTTTTTGAATGCATTCATCGTAACTTTCACTGAACGGATTTTGAGCTCCAATGTCTTAATTCACAGATGCAGTTTCCCTCAAGCTTGTGAGATAATTTTTTTAATAGTAAACTAGAGAAAAGTTGAGTTGAATAGCGTGTAAATTCAACAAATCGCATGTTCGTTTTCCTTTTGCACCATTTCGACTGAGCGCTGTTTAACTGAGAATGTGCGAAAATCAATCGCCTATTTTGTTTTAGTGGCCGTGCAAAGTAGGTTTCAGACATTTGACGGCATTTGAATTAGATTTAAACCGAAAATGCAATGTTTATCTTATATCCACATTGCAGATTTTGGCCACACACCGATTTATGAACACTTGGATTAGAATTTCGATTTCCTGAGGGTGCTCATATGAACTTTGCGCTGTTTTATATTGGTTGATATTCAAGTTCTTCTTGCTGATCTGATTTACTTGATTGAGATGCATTAACTCAAGCGCCTTCTAAACTATGGTGATAATAACCATAAATAACCCAAACGTGCTCAATTTAAGTCCCAATAGTAAATTTTGAACTATCGTAGTCCTACGTCAACTATTGCGATCGCGTCTCCGATACCACCCTTCTGCTTCTTTCGTATTGAAAATAATAAATAAAAATTCACCCACGACCAGCCCAGAAAACCGATACCATGAATTTACCAATGAAGATAATTTCTTAATGCACAAACTTTTTCGAAATGGTTACTAAATTTACTAATTCGCGCACCTCCGGTCGACGATCTTACAATTTAATTTGGTGAATTTTACAAGGGATTGATGTTGCGGCTTGCAGTCTAATTAATTGCGTTGATTTCAATCTACTCATCACCAACGTTTCGGTCCTTTTATAAGACCATCATCAGGGCCCACAGTATATTTGACATTCTATGTACAATTGACACATTCTCTGCAAAAGTACAAACCAATTTTTGAAGGGGGAATATTCATGAATGACCTAGCATTTGAAGGGGTTGCAGTTTTGTGACGAAATGTGACGAGGAGGAGGGTGAGGGATCAAGCCAAGCTACGTAGCAAATATGAAACTAAGAAAAAAGTTTGGATTTTCTCTAGTTGTTCTTTTTTATCAATGTTTTGTCTGTTCAGGGACATTTTTATTACTTTCTTCAATGACACAAGGTATATTTTGATGATAAAATTTGCATTTGGGGTGAGGGGGGCGTTGTTATAAAGCTACGTAATTATATAGAGGAGGGTCCTGACTTTGTGACGACATGCTACGATGGGGGAGTTGGGGGGGGGGGTCAAAAAAGCTACGTCATTTATGGATGTTCTTTAATGTAAATGTTTATTTCTAACTTACATATACATATACTATTTGAACCTTCCAGAAACGTAACAGTCAAGTTAATAGTGTTCAATAAACTATAAAAACTTATTGCAAAATTCAATAAAATAAACAAAAAACAAGCATTATTTGATGCATATTTTTCAAATGCTTCCTGATGATCAGAGGTTATATGACTATTAAATAAATGCTTCATTCAATGCCTGAAGGGTTTTGATGTAATTGTTGATTTTATGTCAATGTAAAAACGAGGGTATTGTAGCGTTATGTCGTCACGAAAAACGTACAGTTTTTGACTTCATGGGAACCCCTTACATTTAATCAAACTAATATTTCATTTTCTTTAAAAGATCTCAGCTGGGTTGAATACAACCTAAGTTGCAACCGGGTTAAGTTTGCGTTGTAACCTCACAAAATCTTTTTTCTACCCATATAATATCCGTCTATGTCTGATAACATACTTCATACGTCTTAATTAGTTTACGTCACACCTTTCATATAACTGAAAATAAATTGTTTGAAATGGGTAAATGTTTCTAATCTTTTAACTGTGGGACAACCATGAGTGACGTTACAATCTAAAAAATCTTATAATTATTATATTCAAAGGAAAAAAATCGACCTGTGTTGAAAATATCAGTACCATTCAGTGGTTACACGTCAAAAACAGTCATTTCACACATTAGGTTTTCTCATTCAACCTCGGTCTAGCTCGTTTGCTATAAACAGTTAGAGACTTTTTTAGATTTCTGACTGACAACAATCATTCCAAAGTGAGTTTTATTTCACATTGACCATTAATAATGATTATGTGAGAATTTTTTTTTGAGTTCGTATAAATATCTAGGGAGTTTTTCGTGTAAATGTTACGAGAGCGAACTCTACGAAAAAGTTGAAAATTCACCCATGGTATGTCCGGTAGAATAAAGTATTTTTCAAATATGAAAAAATGTCTAAAACATAGCAGGCATCTAAAATAACTTCAGAAAAAGATATTGGTATTTTTTGATTTTTAAAAATTTTAGGAATGTCTGTGTAGAAAACTACCTGTATTTAGTCGATTTACAAGAGATAGAACCAAACCAATTTTCAAGAGATAGAACCAAAGTCTCCAGCAAAGTTCTGCTACATAAGATTGTCTACTACTTCCCTAAAGACTTCATTTTGATTTGACGAGTGATTGAAAAAATAAAATTTTTATTTTAGTTCTAGGTGAATTTTTCAATAATTCATTTACATCAAAAGATGTTCCTTAAGACCTACAAAAACAAAACAAAAACACTATAGCATTTTAATGGCTTTTTCGACGATCACGTTTTACGCATTCTAAACCACTGTGCAACGGAGCGAGAATACCCACCTTCTAAAATATGCAACGCTCATAACGTCACAAAAAAACGAAAACTTCTCAAAAATAGATGTTACCATTTATCGGCACTCCAAAAATGTTCGATTATTATTTGTTATCGAATCGTGGAAGAACAAATCGTTAGAAAATGCCAAACAGAGCAGAGTTTTCGACTTTTCGAAGAAAAGACCCGACACTTCAATTTCGTGCACTTTGTAAAACTACATTATCACTAGGGTTTGCAATCCCGGGAACAATTTCTCGGGAATAACCTTTCCCGGGATTCCCGGATCCCGGGAACAGAAATATTGATTCCCGGGATCCCGGGATTCACGAGTTCCTCGAAAAATTTTGCAAGATTCAATATGTTTACGTCGTCAATGTGTATAGCAGCTTTGAAGTGGGAATCATACGACGCAAATATTTGCTTGAAATGACGGTCAATATTTGCTTGTCGTGTAATATAATGTCAAAAATATTTGCTGTCTTATTCAGTCAACGAAAAATTAGGCAAATATTTGCTTCGCTTGATGTCCTTCTTTGCCAGTTTATTCACTACTGAGCGAATAGTGTTTTTTTTTCATTGTTCATAGAAAAAACAGACATTTGACGGCATTTGAATTAGATTTAAACCGAAAATGCAATGTTTATCTTATATCCACATTGCAGATTTTGGCCACACACCGATTTATGAACACTTGGATTAGAATTTCGATTTCCTGAGGGTGCTCATATGAACTTTGCGCTGTTTTATATTGGTTGATATTCAAGTTCTTCTTGCTGATCTGATTTACTTGATTGAGATGCATTAACTCAAGCGCCTTCTAAACTATGGTGATAATAACCATAAATAACCCAAACGTGCTCAATTTAAGTCCCAATAGTAAATTTTGAACTATCGTAGTCCTACGTCAACTATTGCGATCGCGTCTCCGATACCACCCTTCTGCTTCTTTCGTATTGAAAATAATAAATAAAAATTCACCCACGACCAGCCCAGAAAACCGATACCATGAATTTACCAATGAAGATAATTTCTTAATGCACAAACTTTTTCGAAATGGTTACTAAATTTACTAATTCGCGCACCTCCGGTCGACGATCTTACAATTTAATTTGGTGAATTTTACAAGGGATTGATGTTGCGGCTTGCAGTCTAATTAATTGCGTTGATTTCAATCTACTCATCACCAACGTTTCGGTCCTTTTATAAGACCATCATCAGGGCCCACAGTATATTTGACATTCTATGTACAATTGACACATTCTCTGCAAAAGTACAAACCAATTTTTGAAGGGGGAATATTCATGAATGACCTAGCATTTGAAGGGGTTGCAGTTTTGTGACGAAATGTGACGAGGAGGAGGGTGAGGGATCAAGCCAAGCTACGTAGCAAATATGAAACTAAGAAAAAAGTTTGGATTTTCTCTAGTTGTTCTTTTTTATCAATGTTTTGTCTGTTCAGGGACATTTTTATTACTTTCTTCAATGACACAAGGTATATTTTGATGATAAAATTTGCATTTGGGGTGAGGGGGGCGTTGTTATAAAGCTACGTAATTATATAGAGGAGGGTCCTGACTTTGTGACGACATGCTACGATGGGGGAGTTGGGGGGGGGGGGTCAAAAAAGCTACGTCATTTATGGATGTTCTTTAATGTAAATGTTTATTTCTAACTTACATATACATATACTATTTGAACCTTCCAGAAACGTAACAGTCAAGTTAATAGTGTTCAATAAACTATAAAAACTTATTGCAAAATTCAATAAAATAAACAAAAAACAAGCATTATTTGATGCATATTTTTCAAATGCTTCCTGATGATCAGAGGTTATATGACTATTAAATAAATGCTTCATTCAATGCCTGAAGGGTTTTGATGTAATTGTTGATTTTATGTCAATGTAAAAACGAGGGTATTGTAGCGTTATGTCGTCACGAAAAACGTACAGTTTTTGACTTCATGGGAACCCCTTACATTTAATCAAACTAATATTTCATTTTCTTTAAAAGATCTCAGCTGGGTTGAATACAACCTAAGTTGCAACCGGGTTAAGTTTGCGTTGTAACCTCACAAAATCTTTTTTCTACCCATATAATATCCGTCTATGTCTGATAACATACTTCATACGTCTTAATTAGTTTACGTCACACCTTTCATATAACTGAAAATAAATTGTTTGAAATGGGTAAATGTTTCTAATCTTTTAACTGTGGGACAACCATGAGTGACGTTACAATCTAAAAAATCTTATAATTATTATATTCAAAGGAAAAAAATCGACCTGTGTTGAAAATATCAGTACCATTCAGTGGTTACACGTCAAAAACAGTCATTTCACACATTAGGTTTTCTCATTCAACCTCGGTCTAGCTCGTTTGCTATAAACAGTTAGAGACTTTTTTAGATTTCTGACTGACAACAATCATTCCAAAGTGAGTTTTATTTCACATTGACCATTAATAATGATTATGTGAGAATTTTTTTTTGAGTTCGTATAAATATCTAGGGAGTTTTTCGTGTAAATGTTACGAGAGCGAACTCTACGAAAAAGTTGAAAATTCACCCATGGTATGTCCGGTAGAATAAAGTATTTTTCAAATATGAAAAAATGTCTAAAACATAGCAGGCATCTAAAATAACTTCAGAAAAAGATATTGGTATTTTTTGATTTTTAAAAATTTTAGGAATGTCTGTGTAGAAAACTACCTGTATTTAGTCGATTTACAAGAGATAGAACCAAACCAATTTTCAAGAGATAGAACCAAAGTCTCCAGCAAAGTTCTGCTACATAAGATTGTCTACTACTTCCCTAAAGACTTCATTTTGATTTGACGAGTGATTGAAAAAATAAAATTTTTATTTTAGTTCTAGGTGAATTTTTCAATAATTCATTTACATCAAAAGATGTTCCTTAAGACCTACAAAAACAAAACAAAAACACTATAGCATTTTAATGGCTTTTTCGACGATCACGTTTTACGCATTCTAAACCACTGTGCAACGGAGCGAGAATACCCACCTTCTAAAATATGCAACGCTCATAACGTCACAAAAAAACGAAAACTTCTCAAAAATAGATGTTACCATTTATCGGCACTCCAAAAATGTTCGATTATTATTTGTTATCGAATCGTGGAAGAACAAATCGTTAGAAAATGCCAAACAGAGCAGAGTTTTCGACTTTTCGAAGAAAAGACCCGACACTTCAATTTCGTGCACTTTGTAAAACTACATTATCACTAGGGTTTGCAATCCCGGGAACAATTTCTCGGGAATAACCTTTCCCGGGATTCCCGGATCCCGGGAACAGAAATATTGATTCCCGGGATCCCGGGATTCACGAGTTCCTCGAAAAATTTTGCAAGATTCAATATGTTTACGTCGTCAATGTGTATAGCAGCTTTGAAGTGGGAATCATACGACGCAAATATTTGCTTGAAATGACGGTCAATATTTGCTTGTCGTGTAATATAATGTCAAAAATATTTGCTGTCTTATTCAGTCAACGAAAAATTAGGCAAATATTTGCTTCGCTTGATGTCCTTCTTTGCCAGTTTATTCACTACTGAGCGAATAGTGTTTTTTTTTCATTGTTCATAGAAAAAAAAAATTCGAAAGATGTAAAGCTCAGCTAGTGAATCCTACCTACTAATTAATGGTGATACCAAATCAAAAAGTGTTTGAAATATTGTTGTGCCAAGAAAAACTATATTGCTACACAGTTTTTTTTTTTTTGAAAATAATTCACATCGTGTAATGGGATAGCAAATATATTTGATAAAAAATGAGCAAAAAAACTTTGCTATTGTTTAAGCAAACAGAGTTTTATGCCTGTCATGATTTGAAAGTAATAGTATAGCATACATATTAGCTCGAAGAAATATTTTGCCCAAAAAATCCAGTACCAAATATAGCAAATATTTGCCTCGTTTAATTCCTGCCAATAGCACTCAGCTTACTCTTCAACAACTTAAAGTATTGAACGCTCCACTTTCTAATGATATGTAGCAAGAGCTGGAATCGGTGATTTAGAAGTATTCTAGGATTAAAATAACATTGCACTTTTAAGTTTAGCACAAAACGATAAAATATTAACTATTCAATAATTTATTTGTTGTCCTCAAAAGGACAATTGTTGTTGTTCAACTGAAAATCGTATTATTAGGCAAAATCGCATCTTTGTGCTGCTCAGACAGTGAGGATTAAGACACAACACAGCGGAGAGCTGTTTTCCCATTGAGTACAAGACATGATCGGCAAGTTTTGATTGCCACAATCCAGAAAGCTTTTGTTGCCAAAACAAGGCAAAGTTTCACCGAGGAACTGACCGTTTGCGTCTAATCATCTTTTTTCAATAACCTTTTCCGTTTTATACCAAAGTAATCAAATATCCGTTTTCATAAAAAATCACAATTTTTGGTGTCAACTCTGAAAATTTAAAACGTTGAATTATGGTCTTTAGATTGACCCCTATCATATAACCAGGAGGTTTAAACATTTTATGACGGTCTTGTTCGTTATATTTGCAGCTTCAAAAAGTCTATTTTACGCGGTTTCATACACATCCCCCGCGTAAAAAAAGACCCTAGTGTATAATTATTCGTTTAAGCTTCGCTGCTACTACCCTTTACTGTTACCTGCTGCTACTAAGTTTTGACCATCCTTACCACCATCCACTGGTTAAATGTTTGGTTTAAACAGAAGTAAGCTCTTAAGCAAAGCAAAGCCTTGGTGTAACATTCCGATTCGGAACTCGACCTTCTGTTTATTACACAGACTTCGCAGCCAACAAATTGGACATATTCTTCACATTTTTAGTTTTTAGATTTTCATTTTGCACCCTTATGTAGCGGAGCTTTCTGAAAAACGTAGTTTTACGTCAAAATTAGTAGTATGTTGATCAATTTCGCGCCTACTCGATCAGATGTTATTATCGATTGCGGAATAATTTATCTCGCAAGATGCATGAAAAACGCCGTAGAAGTGCGCGGTTATATCCAAATTTCCGGTTATATCCAAAATTCAATTTCCGCACTTTTTGTAGAAGATATTACCGCGATTGGACGTACCCGCGCATTTCTACAAAAAATTTTCTCTTATTTGGCGCAATCAACAATAGTAGCAGAATTCAGTAAATTGTGATTGAAAAACTATCCAAGAAGGATAGGAAGCTGCCTAGCCGCATGGTTACAAGTTTGTCAAGTGGCTGGTCGTGGGTTCGAATCTTAGTAGAATCCGACCCTTCGATGTCAAAGAGGACTTAAGCATGGAAATATTCTCAAGCTTCCCACCACTTAACCTTCTTTTAAATAAGTCTCTATTATAAATAAAACTGGACAAAAGGACGCCGAACGAAACTTCTCCAGAGAATAATAATTTGCAGGATGAACGAAGCACGGTATTGTAAAGCAGTATGTAAAATCATATTACACACAAGCAGTAGTACACATAATTAGTATGCCACTTCTCAATACCGGTGTTGCTAATAATAGAAGTGCGGGATACAGAAGACACCCAGGTATATCTCACAATAGATCAACGATTCTGGTCGCAGTGAGAAAGTCTATACATGAAAAAAAATCCAAAGAATCATATCACTCGTATCCGTCATTACAATTTTTTGGAAAAATTCGCTACACCTTTTTACATGCGAAAGAGAAACAAAACTCTCACACTAATTATATGTTGTCAAATCTTAATTTTTACAAGCTATATGACACATTTCTTTTTCAAAATTATGACAGCTAAGACAGGGCCTCCACAAATTTCTTGGCCACTGGGCCTCTACAACCCTACTGTCACGATATGTACGACAACTTGTGGTAATTATATCTATAACTCCAAATTCAAATAGCAAAACGCTTTCACTCATGCTCAAAAAATAAACGAATTAAAAAAAAAAAAAATTTTGATTTTTTTGTGAAAGATTTTATTTGTATCACATTAAAAAATAAATCTATACAAGTGCTACTTTGACATCGCATTGAAAATATGAAGGTTTTTATTAAACATATTGAAATGAAATTGGAGCATTTGTCAACTTTATTACGAGCTTTCGTTCTTGATGAATATTACTCCCATGCATTATCCGTTGGTTCTCTTGTAATGACAGCTAATCTGGTAATAGAGGAGTAGCAACCGCGGGCGGTCAATCATGCTCATTTATTTCGTGCTTTTCGTACTGGCTTTTCTCTGACTCTGCAACTCCCGGTTGCAAACACGTAAAAGGTTTGGTTTTTCTCCAAACCACCGCTACGCTCCATCATTACATGAAAATGAATGAAGCCTGCTTTCAAGGTCATTACATAGTATTTACCGTTCATAGATGATTTGAAACTTTATATGATTGGAAAAAATTGAACCGAAACTTGAAAAATTAAATTAGAATTTCAAACTATTCGTTCTGATTCTCTATATCTCAAGACTGCCAACACTAAATGAATTTGGTTCGATTCCACGACGCAGCCGCAGTATGCAACACCGAACAGCGAGTTTGGCATCTGAAATTAGGTTTCATGTTTTTATTAAAATTGTTTCTTTCAATTTACGTAATTACACTGTATAGGAAAAACGAAAAATAGCTTTTGACTTCGAATTAAAAATAATGAAAGACATTGCTTCTTAAAAGCTTGATCAAAAACGTTTATATTCATTTATAAGTAATAATAAATAAATTAGAATAACTTTGACTATTTTAAATCAAGCTGAAATTTACGGCAAAATTGAAATAACTTGGAACGAATTACTATTACTGCTTTCCCGCCGAAAGAACATTCATTCCAACGGCACTGGAAGGACATTTTCGTTACGCTTAGCAACCACCAGTATCGATATTCCATTAGAACCGCTTTTCCTTCGTCCTTTCACCCAAATGCGTCATCGGTCGGACTCTCACATCGTCAGGTACAGTTCGGGACGATACGGTGGTGGCAAATTGACAGCTACCTCCTGGGATCCTTGTCGAATCAATCATAGGATATTTCTGCTGTCGTAATACCTAGTAGCTGCTTCCGATAGGATCAAAACGATTACCCGAGAGCGGGCTGGATAACATCTTTGCTTCAGTGATCGGAATAGGTTCACAGCAATCAATTTTGTCTGAACAATAATCGAATTCAACAAAGAAGTATTTACTACTCTGCGGGGATTTTTATTTATTGTTATAGTAATTGCCTGGAAAAATTGTGCAAAAGATTCAGTTTTACTACAGCACAGTTACAACAAACGCAGGTCAGGTCAAGTCGTAGCTCCTACGAAACTTCTCATGTCTTCTGAATCAACCTGCCATGATTCGAAACAAAAGCAAACTTTTCGCTAGCAAAAAAGCTCCCCACCGTCGAGACAGTTTCTCGACATCAAACGGAACGGAACAAATTGTCCGCACATGCAACCCACCCGTGGATCAGTGTCGCACAATTCAATCTCCTCGAGCTGCCATCGTCGCCTTCGCCATAAATTATGCATCCTATATTTTATCCCTAGAAAGGTCTGCTACGGATGAACTGCAACCGGTGCAGATGTACGCCTCTCTGCCACAACATAGCGGTAAAGCACAAATATTTATGAGATCTGTTGTCACGAAAAGACGCACTCAGGTAAAAGCTTTACCGGTATGAGATATGTTTTCAATTTGCTCTGATATGCTTTAGGTAGCAGTGAATACTCGCGGGAGGATATTTTCCTGCTCGTTTCAAAATTCTGCGTGTTTTTATCTTCTGTTCCAACAGTTTTCTAGCTTAAAGCTGCTTCGAAATTGGTTCGAGAATTATCCCTGAAGGAGCCATTTAAATCCATGCTCTAACCACAAATTGTATTCCCATCGCTAACATTAAATACCTATTAGTGTGCCATAGTTTTTAAAAATGTTACAATTCACGCTCCAAATCTGTGCTTCTTCTACAACATCCAGTAGCCAGAAAGGACGTCGAAAGAAAAAGTGTCCCACCCAAATCAATAAATGCCACAACCAGGAAGAGATCGAAAGCAATAATTTTATTTACCCATCGGAAGGACGTTCTTCGATCGCTTTCGCTTCACTTTATCGCTCGGTTCCACCTTCCTGCGGACCTTGCCTTGTGCTATCAAATTATCCATCGAACCGGTTGTGCTACACTGGTAAAAATATTTACTCATTATTACGAAAAATATTCATTTACAATGATGGTCCAGAAGGTAAAATAGATAAGATCCCGTTTTAGGAGAGATGAAATATTCGTTATTAAAAAATAATAAAATTATTACTGTATCACTTCAAGCTTAACTGCTCATCCTCTCAGAGATGGTACATAAAACGAAAGGTGAGAAGTGATTTTTTTTTCGCTCCTTGCATAGCCTGAAGACGTAGGAGCTAATCGCAAAGTCCATAATCACGACCGGGGGAACCTTTCAGTTTAGCAGCTCGACCGAACGAACGGAGCGCAACTTGCCCTGTCAACTTTTATCATGCTGTCAAATTCCATTACATCCGACCATTGTATAATAATCAGTTGGTGTTCAACATCAGAAATCAAAGAAGGAAGAAAAAAAAATTCTGGTTTTCCTTTGCTGAAGTATTTAGCCGAGGAGCGGAACTTTTCCGCTAGACCTCAACCGTTATGGTTGTGGTCCTACCGCTGATGGGTGTGACAAAAAGTTTTAAAGAAGCTATCGACGAAGATTTCCGACGAGTCGTCGAAAAATGCGCGCCTTCTTGGCGTAACTCTGCCTCTGCGGAAAGTTTTCCAATTATTCGACCGTTCGAACCATTGCTGCTTTTTCCACGTCTGCTTTGTTGGTAAATTCGGTCTGCTTTCGAAACTGCGGAATCGCATTCTAAAATGGCATTCAGTTTTTCACCGGCGGACGCTGTTACTGATGTTCAGCCAATTTGACGCGCTACGGTGCTTGAAAGGCACCGGCGAAAGTTGCTCTTCGTGTCCCGGCGGCTGACAATTGAGTCGTAGAATTTTGGCACAGTGACAGACAAAACCCGCCCGGTAGTGGGAATGCGCAAAGGAGCGTTTCATGTAAAAATATGGAGCGAATGTCAGTGTCAATATTAATTGAGTTCAACCGGTAACTCGTGCTTTAAATGGAACGTCGCCGTAATTGATTGGATGGTGGAAACGGGGCGGCTGCTGTCAATACACCTGTCGGGTTTTATGAAGTACAAAACGATTTTCCGAACGGTAGAGCAGTGAGAATGGGACGGGAAAGTCGCAGTGATGTGTCATTTCTAAGCATCTGAGCGAGATTCCTTGAGGCAATCAAGAGAAGGTGTCACATCATTTTGTTTCATTTTCGAATTTCGACAGTTGGTTTTCGGGTAGTCAGCGCAGAAAAGACGATGAGTAGCGAAAAATGTTGCACAATGTTGGAAAGGCTCAATCTGTGTTTAATCGATAATCTTGGCTGAATGATTAATTTGACTTGTTAGGACTTGGTGAATGACTAAAAAATCCAAACATGCAGTAAAGCATAATATTTCTTCGTGACATTGTTCCATCACGTATGGTAAAGACGATTGGAATTTGCAGGAATCTGCCAGAGTCGTCTATCTACCTTGTGTGACGAAAGTTACTCCTACTTCTTCGGTCCTGTGCTGAATCTAGAATAGGTATTTATGTAATGTTGGTCTTGGGCTACTACACTCCAATCGCCTCTGACACCTATTACCCTTCATGGTTCATGCGTCTGTCCCGAACATCATTCGAAGTTTGCAATCAAGGATTGAATGCAAGATTCTACGCTCAAACACACCAAGACCAGTTTTATTCAGTATTCATGCTTCAGGGTCACCGAGAGAATCCGTGTTTTATCGATGGCAAGTTTTGTACGGAAATGCAGTTTGCGCAGAGTTTATGACAAGCCCTAAGCTCGTAGCTTCCCTGTTCAGAGGTCCTAGGTCTCTTTTATCGCTCCACGGTTAATGTTAATGATGTCGATATCATCCGCAAAACCCAGGAGCAAGGGAGATTTCGTAATAATGGTGCCACTTCTCTGCACACCAAAAATTTGGAATCCATAAATCATCTTCCAATGCGATGTCAAACAATAGGTTTGACAGCCCGTCATTCTGCTTGGCTCTGGTGGCTCGTTTCAGCCAAATCAGTTTTGTTGGGCAACCATATTCGAGCATAATCCACCATAACTCGTTTTTCTTAACTGAATCGTACGCTGCCCTGAAATCTATAAATAAATGGCAAGTTGAACTCTCGAAATTTATCGAGGATTTATCGCAATGTGAACATTTAGTCCGTAATGGAGTGTTCCCCTCGGAAACCACCACATTGGTATTCTTTAACGAAGGTTTCGACCTTAGTCTGTGTAACCTGTGTAACAGAATGAAGGAGAGAGTTTTGTACACGATATTGAGAAAAGTTATGCCCAGATGACGACTACCCGTAATTAAAAAAATATTTGAATTTTCGACGCTTTTTAGATGAAATAGGGAAATGAGAAACAACAGTACAGTTTTACGACTGAAAAAATGTAAAATGGTAGAGAAAGCAGGTAAACGTCTCAATCGGATATCTAACACGATTTTCAAAATCAAGTTGGCGGGCTACAAACCAACAAAATGATTCGAAATCGGCTAATCTATGGATTGGACCAATCGAATAAAGATTAACAACGGGTTTTGAATTCAAGCAAATATGTTCCGAATTGACAAGTAGTAGAAGAGTGGGTGCTCAAAACCGTTTTGAAATTCAGGACAGCGACTTTTCAAAAATCCTTCTTTCTTGGGTTTTGACGTAGGGCTATCTCTTTCTCTACTGTACTGGGATACATTATGTACAACCTGAAATGAGCTTGTATCATTGTGGGTTGAGGGAATAGATGTTTTCAAAGGCTAATAGCCGTATCCAGGATTTCCACAAAACAGTGGTTTGACGCGCTCACTTCCCTCATTCTCAATACGAGGTACCTTCTAGCAAGAATATGAGTGCGGGAGATCATTGAAGAAAGAGAATAGAAGCGAACAACATAAAATATCTGTCGCAGTGCATTTCAGTACCCAATGCTCTTCAGGCATACAGGAAAAAACAACATTCGAATAGTTATTTATTGTATGACATAAACAGTACAGGTCCGATGGAAATCGAATTTTCGAATTACATTTAGCGGTAGGGCCTAAAAGGTACGCCTTCTCGAATGAGGTCCCCATGCGAAATTCCAGCTTTCCATTCCCCACAGACAGACATTCAATGCATCCTTCCGTTGGAATCCGTAGTCTGAAATAGTATATTGTTCCGATATTCCAAGTCCTAGGCAAGATATGCGCAACCACCACTCGAATACATAACGAACGAGACGACACAGTGGAGACCTGTTTTTTTTGCTCGTCACCTTCCAGCGCAGCGTGAAGACATTCCACAATTTTTAATTCAGCTGTCAGCCATTGGCTGGTTCACCACCGTATAAAAGATAGAACCAAAACTAACATGTGAGAATTTGGTAAAACAAGGCTATAACGCCTAAAATTTTGCTCGATTTATTCGATTACAGATTTCACAGACTTTTAGACAAATTGCTTTATCCATTAATGGTCATTTTCCTTTTACATTGTTTTCTATGGGCTGGGCTTGATCACTTGACTGGTTGATCTCGAAAAACTCTAAAAGAATCCAGTTGAAACTGGAACATTGACATCCTTGATTATGAGTCCCTGACAAATTTCAAAAAGTTGGTTTTAGTTTTTGCAATCGGAATTCCGGAGGTCGTGCCTCAAAACGGTCAAAATTGCACATATTTGACCAATACAGAGCCGATTTGCTTCGAAAAACATTTGAGGCAACACCAGATCACGAAATTTCATGCATTTCTGAGACATTCGGTTAAAAAATAATAGAAAGATTGTATGCAAAGCCACGACCGCAAAGTTGTCATAGAACAACATCAGGCTAATTGTTACATTACCTGTATTAAATATTTTTAATTCCAATTTGCACATTTTAATAGATCATGACTGAACAGGAATGGAACAATCACTACGTGGTGCAATCGAGTTTCAACATTGCATGCAGACCAAAATAATATTTCGCTTTAATTTTTAGCGCGAAACGAGAAAATATTAAATCTTTCTATCATTAATTTTTTATCCTTCTAAGGACCATTGTTGTTCAATTTAATATCGGATATGATGCTGATCGCATCTCTGTACTGGATATTTTCACCTCTTCCGTTTTTAGGTTTTCATTTTACACCACTTCGTAGCATAATTTCCTGCGAGACGTAATTCTACGTCAAAAATGGTTTTACCTCGAGTAGAAGGCCCCTCGATTTCTCTTTAAACGCTGGAATCTATTTCACGAGAATAACAAAACACTTTAAGGAAATGTTGCTCTAGTTAAAGTAAAAAGTAAATTTCCACATACTGGAATACTAAATATATGTCTGTGAAGGGGAACCTTCACGTGGTTGAGTTAAATATTTAGATGCAAATATTAGTAGATTAAATCATGAATGTTACAAAAGATGCACGACTGGAGAGTTTCCACTTGAGAAAGTGCTGGCCAATGCTGCCGCTATCGCTGAAACGCCGTTTTTACTACACGCAAAACTTTTCCTTATTACATTAGAAGCAATAGCGCAAAATTTCCTTTTGGGTAACAAACCTATTACTTAAAACGTAATAAAATTCTTCCCCAGTCAAGTAACAACACATACTGCCATATATTTAGCACGTGTTACGGGAGTACGCCTATCTTATAATGGTCGTTTCAACCACATGCAAGATTTTTTCTGTCGAAAACTGCTCCCTTTCCATCTCAAGCAAAAAAAAAAAATCACACACCGTCGCATGTGTTGCACATGTTACAAGTTTCTTCAATCTCCAATTCATCCGGTGTGCGTGTATTAGTTCGCATACGGAGTAGAGAAACAATATGACAAGAGCTGCCAAGCAGCATTTTCCCCGTCATAGAGTATGCAAACGTTGACGATTTCAAAGACTTGAAATGCGTCTTGAAATGACATCACGATCTATAAACTGCGTTAGAGAAAAACAAAAACATTCGCTTTCCTGCAAGATATCTAAAACACATACTCATTGGTTCATGGGAACTCATTTGCACCTGTTTGAAAATCGTGCCTATCCAGACAATATTCGCAACTTCGGCAACTCTGTTCAGACAGTATTACATATTTCCATTTCAAGTAAACACTGGGACGAAACGAAAGTGTTTCTAATTAGACATTTGAGGTTGACGGTTGAGATTCTGATTATGTGTGGATGAAGGGGACAAAAATGAACCTGATCGTTGCATCAATACAAATGAAGCGAGTGAAGTCTTGTTAACACATGCATTGCATTGCGGTGCTTGGCTGTATGTTCTCCTCCAGAAACACAAACAAGCGTGTGGCCGTCATAATTTTTATTACTTTTTGCTTGTTACTCTTTGTGTATAATGCGCAGTCATAAGACACAATAAGTAATAAAAAATTGCCCTTAAGGTAATAAAATGTTCCCCGTTTGCGTTGGGTGTAGAGGAAGTACTGCTGTCGATCTCCCCCTGACGCAGCTATCACTGTCGCTGATGATAACAGCTGCAGCTACCGCTACTACTGCTATCCGCTGATGCTGAGTTAGAACCATCCTAGTCGCCATCTACTAGTAAAATGAGTTTGTAGAGCAGAAACAGGCTCTTATATAAAGTGCGTGTCCGGTTTACTAGACTACATAATTCTGTCAAACTTGCTAGGAAAAGTAAAGTAAGCACTAAATAAGCAATCGGAGGTTAAAATCTGTTTTCAACAAGGCTTAAACATTTTGAATGGTGAAATAATTCGAATAATTAAATTACAATTTTCTGCATTCGGTAGCCAGCATAGATTATTTTCCAAACGATTGTTTGCAAGAATGAAGGAACCGATTTATTAGCCATATTTTTCCGATTTTAGATTCCGTTTTTCATTTTACGCCACTATGTAGCTAAACTATCTGAGAGACGTAGTTCTACGTCTAAAAAAATCTATTTCGACAACTTTATGAACTACTACTATCTGTGCATTTTTTCATCGGTAAAAAGAGGTATTTCGACCGCTTCAAGAGACGAAACTTTCGAGTCCCATGGTAAACACGGAACGAAATTCGAAGGTTAATTTTCGAAAAAAAAGATTCGAAGTCAAATATCCACGTTCACTACAGTCTTTTTTACGCGGGGGAAGTGTTCCAATTTGTATGGGAATGTGTAAAGAAAGACTTTTTTGAGTTGAAAATATGACAAAGATAAAGCAAAACCTCGGTGCTACATTCCGATTCGGAACTTGACCTTCTGTTTTTATTATACACAGACTTCGCAGCCAACTGTTTAGTGTACAGGACAATTGCGGAGCTAGAGCTACGATCCTACTGACAAAGATAACCATCTTAAAATGTTTGAACCTCTTTTGAATATAATAGTGGTTAATCTAGTAGCCAAAACGCAATATTTTAAATTTTTAGTTTTTTCACCAAAAAATGTGATTTTTCTAAGACGGATATATGATTACTCTTGGCTAAAAGGGAAATCTTGTAGCATTTTAGAGTAATGGAAAAAAGCAACCCGTAAGAAAAAACGCGTAAAAAGACCTTACTGTACTTGAAAAATGTTTTGACGTAGAGCTACGTCTCTCAGAAAGTTCGGTTAGGGGTGTAAAATTAAAAACTAGAAACGGAAAAGGTGAAGAATATGTCAACTTTGAAATTCTAACAAGTCGGTTAGTTTCCAATGAATTTGCTTCATTTTTTCTGCAATCGACTGAAAAATCATCTATGAATCCACCAAATACAGAAAATTACAATTTGATTATTCAAACTATTGTACTATTGAAAACTGTCAAACCATGTCGAAACGTAGATTTCGACCTCTGGTTGCTAGTTTAAGGCTCGCTTTCCCTAAAACGGATGACAGAATATTATACCTGATTAACCGGGAATGCGCTATTTGGGCTATATAAGAGTCTGCTTCTGTCCAAACCAATCAGTTTACTAGTGGATGGCCACTAGGACGGCCCTAACTAATTAGCAACAAACGTCGATCGCAAATTTCTGATGTGAACTTAAATATGTTTTTTTTTTTTGTAAGTCGTTTTCTATGCGATTTTATAATGATATTGTAAACGATTTTTTGTTACCTTTTATCAATAAACTTGATTTGAACTCTCATTTTCGCTGAGAAATGTTCTTTTCAATTCCCGGGTCTCGGTAATTCCCGGGAAATGAGATTTGTCGCTCGCGTTTCCCGGGAAGACAATTTTCTTTTCGGAATGATCGCATAATCAACAGATTTTCACAGGGTTATCACATGAATTCCTTATTCGCACTGTCGGGAATAGAAGAGAAATGCGATCGATGTCATATTTGATATTAAATAAGGGAAAAAATGTCCTTTTGAGGACGATACTTATTTGAAAAGTTTATATTTTCTAGTACATTCATTACATTTCATTCAAAATTTTAAGACGCTTAAACAAAGACGGTTGTAATTCAGACTTTATTTTCATGTCTCAGCACGATCTGATTTTTTTTCCTTCAGCAATACAATGCACCATCCAACAGCAGCGTAATACAATATTGCGTAACTGAGCTCGGCAACTTCTATTATCAGCTACCATACGACACTAAAACTAGACACTAAACTAGAAAATCGCCAAGCCTCAATTATGCAAACAACTGTTCTTTTGAAAATTGTCAATTTTTGTTGAAACGCTGATTTCGAGCAATCTGATTGGTCGCCTGATGATTGCTTTCCCTAACACGATCGACAGAACTTGTAAGCCGGGAATGTACTATTTAGGTTATATATGAACCTTCTTCTGCTCAAACCAATCAGTATACTAGTGAATGGTCACTAGAATGGTCCTACCTTAGTGGCAGCGATAGTGGTAGCAGCGTCAGTGGTAGGTGCAGCGTCACTTCCTCAAGTAAAAAGCCAAAAAGACAGCCTCCTGTGCAGAGGCTGAGTTGAGCATCTTTATGCTGATTTTCTTTATAGCAAAAATCTAGAAATTCTTCCTTCACAAGGTCTTGTTCACATATTCTACGACTTAGGCAGCGCATCAATACCCGTCGAGAATAAACTTGAGATCCATGTTCGACTGAAGGGCGCAGGTGATCCACAGGTTGAACGTATTTGTCCACAGCTTCATCATTGATCGTTCGATCTCCAGAACACCGTGAATCTCATTGGCTCGTTACTCATGCTAGATGCGGTATCTGTCGTCAGTAGAAAGTGGCAGTAGAATTCTCATTTCATCCATGGGCCACAGTATGGGCAAATCAACTGCTTCAACCGAACATCAGTTTAAAGGAGCGGGCAAGTTCTCCAAAACAGACTCCTCCGGATCCATGTCCAACCAAAGCAGGAAATGTGCGTGGGGGCTGCCGCGAGGCTGAAACTCAATTCGTTTGAAATATTTCACAACGTGGGACTGATCTAACCAGCTTTATCTTGATTTTGATGATTTCGACTAACACTAATGAAATTACTCTCTGGGAATGATGTGCTGGCCCTGAAAAGATTCAAAATGGCAACTGGGGTCAATTTACGGCCCATGAATGTCACCCTGACTTCAGCATACACAAGGGTTTTAGTAGTCTTTTACTATTTTTCAAGAACCGGAAGTCAACATCTTTAGATGCAAAACGATCGTAGATCTACTCCATTTGCCATTTGAAATTTTTTCAGTGTAATAACATTATTTCCTAAGAGTTAGTTTATTAGTGTTGAATTTTTTTTTTTTCATCTCTGGAATATTGCTACCGAGCTCTAGTTTCAAATTTCCCCCTAAATCGATTTCTGAACCATTGTGAAGTTTGTGAATATTGGTTTTTGGCATACTATATTCAGAAGAAATTTAATTTACAAAAAGCCTCAGAAAATGACAAAAAGTTTTAGTGCTGAACTGTGCCGCTAGTGGCACTGCAAAATACAACTCTTCAAGCATGTATTTATGAGAAATGGTGTCTTCATGGTGTTGTAGATAATGCTGTTTTATTTTGAACAAGTTCCTGAAATTTTGTTTAAAGAAAACCGTACATTTAAAAGGCAACTATTTTCAGCATGTTTGTATATCATAGAAACATACAACTTTGTAGAAAACACAAAGAAGATAGCTTCAACAAAGGCCAAGTTATTGGCAAAAAAAGTAAAAAATATCATTTTTTGTGCATCTCCAGATCAAAGTGAAGAAAAATCCAGCCTACGAAACCTGCATAGGATGAGTTATTAACATAATCATTCTAAGAAATTGATTACCCGATATGCAATATGAAAGGACATGTTTTTCACATTTTTAATGGCAGAAACTCGGCCTTTGTTGAAGCCATTTTGCCTACTAAATGCGAAAGTTTTTTAGAATTAAAAAAAACTAGTTTTAATGACTAGTTTGATATGAAACGTTTTATATCCAAAACCAGAGAGGTTAGAAGAAATATGTCTTCGGCAAAGTTTTTCGTGACAACATTATTTACAACTTTGTTGAAGACAACATTTCTCTAAAGAGCAAGACTGAGAAGTTGGGTTTTGCCGCACCACTAGCGGTGGAGCTCCGAACTAGAACTTGTTGTCATTCTTTGAGGCTTTTCATATACTAAATATCTTCTGAAGATAGTATGTCAATATAACCAACATTTGGATAGTAAATGAAAAAAGTTCACGATTTTGAGCCCTCGTATCACTGTGCATCCAACGATTCTCGAACTCGGTAAAGCGTATTATCTAACTATTGCGGGTTAACTCTTATTTACTGGAAATTCAGCAACAAAATAATGGAACTCATGAATCAGCAACACTGTGCACCGAAACACGATTGTTTGCATTTTTACTGAAATTTCGGATATTTTGTACTGAAATTTCAGCTAGGTTGACACGAGATTTTTAGTGTGTATAACGTTTTCGTTTTGAGGAGTTGATGCTAGTATTTCCCCAACACGGACATCAGAAACACGTTCTTAGTCCTACGTCGAATCCACGTAAAAGTGCACACTTACGCTTTTCGTCCGTTTGAGTTGGGCCATAAAAGAACGAAAATGGAAATCTAACGATGTCAATTTCCAAGTTAATGAAATTTAGATTAATTCTCGATGATCCTTGATTTTTAATTTAAAATAGGCAAAATAAGAGAAATGACTGTTCAAAAAAGTACCGAACCGATCCAACAAAATTTAAAAAAAAATCTTCAGGCTTCGAATGCATTGAAAATTAGTTTAGATATATAAAAGAAGTGGAACTCTAACAACGTATTGAACTCTCAATTGTAGCACTTTACGTTATAATGAAGAAATCCCATAATATTAAAATGTGTTAGATTGGGATGGACAAAAATTAAACGAAAATTTATGTTTACCATCATTTTATATCCCAGATGATGACATTCGACTTTGCTAAAAGTTTTAAAACTCTTGGAATTTGGAACACTCAGGGTTATTATAGGCAATTTGGAGACATATTAACCTTCTAGTGCCCAAGTTAATTTTCAGACAGACTTCGAAAAAAATCCCTATGAAACTTTATTAATATTTTTTAAGTATTGATTGAAGTTTTTTAGAGGATTAACTGAAAACCGCCTAAAGGCGGCACTGGGCACTAGAGGGTTAAGATGTGTGACGCTATCCTAAAATCCCAAGTAGCGACTAACGGTACAATAAAATATGCTTAAAACAAGAATATGTTGATAAATCTTCAAATTTTAAGAACTTCTAGATTGAGAAAAAAAGCCATTTTAGAAATCCAATGTGAATCTAAATGAATTTTTCCTTCAAATCTTCATATTTTTTAGTTAGAAAAAGCATAAACAGACTGAAAACGAATACCTCAAGTCATGCATAAATCCAATATGACGAATTATAGTTTGATATAATAGTTGAATCCCACAGTTGCGGTGTGTCTTCAACCAAGATTGTCCTAACGGTTTCGGTGTACCCCAGTTTATTTTTTCCATCCGGCTAACTACAAATCTACGACGTCTAGTTTTGCAGCAAAGCTACAATGCAATGAAAAGGGAAAGATAACTGCCAATTGTGCAAGAATCTTTCTCCAACTCTCGAGTTCAAATATTTCCTTTTCAATCACAATAATATCCTCGTCCTTTGGTGTTCTCGTCGTCAAACCAACTACGTCACACGCCTTTATGCCTCAATCTCTTCTCTCCGGTACGAACACAAAGTCGGTCGCTATCACCCCCCTAGGAAAGTTTTTGTGCTAAACTTTAGTGCTACTCGTTCATCGAATGTTTCAAACCAATGTACATTTATATACATATAAACATATACCCTGCCACTGCACCCGAACAGAAAAGTGGTGAAGCGTCGGTTATCGGATCACTCGCTTCCACTTTTCACGGGTCCCGCTTATGCGGGATGATCTTAACGACAACCCCTGGGATACCCCCAGGTTGGACCCGAAAGGAAGTGTGTGTAGTGCGGCACCGTCGATAAGCCACAGTTTTCGGATTCGGCAGTCACCCGACATTGTACCGAGCAGCTGCGATTCACCGGCAAACTGGAAAACTGCATTATATTTTAGTAGTGGCTTATGGATAAATAGCCAAAAGGATTAAACGCTGCATGGCCTCTCGAATAGTTTTTGTAGTGGTGGTGGTGCTGCTGCTACAGTCTGGCAGGAACGGCCGGAAGAGTTGCAGTTAGTTTAAGGGCTTTCACAAGCGATCGAACGCCATTGAACCGAACCGGGGGCGGGGGGGGGCGATGTTCGATAACCCATGAAATGTGGCTAGTGCGCGTGAAGTTGGTTATGCTTTTTTTTATGCTCTAGATTTTGCAAACTTCACCAAATTGTGGGTTAAGCCTGTCGGCAGTGTTGCGGTAGCATCCGGTCATCTGAAATTGTATAATAAATTGACGTGTAGCTCAGAGGGCAGTTACTCGGATTTTTTTTTACTGGCTCGTAACTTTTTTAGTATTTCTATGGGACCTTCGAGAGATACTTAGTGTGATTTAATGTTCGTTAAACATTATCTGTTAATCTTGTTTCTTTTTACGATTGATCGCTCGACAATAAAAAACACTTTCACACATTCGCCGTGGTTATTGCAATAGTCCAGAATATGATTAAAACCCCTTAATTTATATTAAAATATGCTAGGTCTTCCTTCCATCACACGTACTGTATAGATAGAAAATTAGAATAACATCTCCACTCTATCTCTTTTACTTCTTTCTATTAATTTGAATGGAACCGTCATCACAATGCACTTCGAAACTCACCAAAATCAACTCACCAAAAACACTTCACACGATGCTTTCGATACTACCAACAATAACGACATCCCTATGACGACTCACTGCGCCACGAATAATTAAAACTGCTGTCAAAAAATCGAAAAACCTCTCGAAACCACATTCTGCACATACACAAACACACTAATCTACAAAAAAAATGTCACGAACGAAAAAAAAACAATAACGAAACAGTCGTTCAGGGTAAGGAAAGCTGCGCTCAATTTTCCCATTCTTTACGATCGCCGTTGTTCGTCCCCCCCCCAACTATCCGATCCAGCCGGAAGTCCCAACCGAGGAGCAACACTTCCGGTGGAGATGCGCGGGGGTTGCCAGGAGGGAACGAGAAAACAACAAACCGCAAGCGAACAACTGCTAAAAAGTTGCCCTCGCAAATTTGACTTGCCTTCGCTCTTTCTCGTTCTCTCCCCGGGCAATTGTTTTCCCTTTGTTTTATTCCTTAATTCTGTCGTTTGGCTCGCCTCTTCCTCGGAACGTAGATGTTTGAGGTTAATTTTTCTGGCTGTTGTTTTTTTATTATTTAATTAAAGTTTCATTGTGAGTTTCCACCGCTCGGGTGCTGTTTTCCCTCAAATTGAAACTGTTTGTTTGTTCACTCTCTCTCTCTCTGTCGCCGCTCTGATTCCGCGCGGCACTCGCTGGAGCTGGCTTATTGTGTGCCCCACTTAAGCAGACCGGAAGAAGTTGGACATGAGTATGAGAAAACAACGGGCAGTACCAAGCCGGAAATACAATTCCGCTGTTTTGCTCCTAATTTCATGTTTTTTCGTTCTGTTTACACCATTGCGTTGATTGGACATTTTGTCTCGCTTTTTTTGTTCTTTCATGAATTTTATTTACAAAATACATCCGCGGCTTTTCCTGTTCAGCTTTTGTTAATTCTCTGCACGTTGCTGGTTGTAACTTGTGCTGACTGATTGCATGTAGCAAATACCGATTAATCTGTGTTCGACGGCTTAGTTATTGAATTGCTTGCTTAAATTTTTCGTCGCTTACTTGAAACAAGTTCAGCTTTAAATTTCCGTAAATCAATGAACAAGAACATCAAGAAGAGTTTGTATAATGTACGATGACCCATATAAATCAGTTTTTATCATCCGAATATACTTGAGAGTTTTGCCTCGCTTAAAGCCCTCGAAGCCATATTTTATTTTAACACGAACAAAAAAAAAGAAAAGAACACATTACTGTGTCACTTTATCGACGGTAAGTTTTATGACCTAACGCGGACCTTTCGCCCAAGATTGTGTTCCGGGGAGAATCCAACATCCGAGGTGGAATATATTTGTACAGGAAACCAACACAGAAGAATTTGCGAAACCCATCTGCTAGCTCCAAGGTACATACCAATAGATGGAGCTTTGAAGAGAGTAACACGAATCAACCGTCATAAATAATCATAACCACTCTAAAGTACCCGGTCCAGAGTTTCCATTTGATTAATATTCCGTTTCGGTTTCCTGTCTCTCCTTTCGGATGCAAATTTTCCCTCTAGTTACACCGACAATCAACATGTATCAGCAGCGTTTGGTTGTATGCACAAAAGCGATGGTTGAGTGTTGAACTGAGTAAAAAAAAACTTCCGAAACAGCATGCAACAGAATAGAATAACCTCCTTTATGTCGTGAAATATGTTAGTACTAGAATACAAATCACTGAAAACATTATTTTTCCGCCGCATTAAATCGAAGCTTTGCTAGACAGTACTCTATTAAGTTTGAATCCCTCTACGGCACTTTGCGCTATGGAATTGAAAGAAAGTGCCCCACCGAGGAGCTTCCTGGGTGTTTATTATTGGCACCCAACTGCTCCTTTAGTAGGTACAAATCTACTAACGCACAGTATGACACTCCCCCGCTCTGCTACGAAACACAAATCGTAACGAAGGTAGTACCTATACCGGCACATATGTGCGAGTGGCAATAAAATGGGGCACCAGCATCAGACGAAGACGACAGAACAAACACTAAGTTTCATGGCATAAAATTTACATCCCAAATTTTACAACCGTCATGATTACGGATGCTGTAGCGTCGCGCTACTGGCGCATCAAACGAATCACAAGTTTCGCTATCGAACGCAAAAAAAAATAAAAGAACGGTAAAGTCGCGTTTTTACCTCGTGAATTGCGCCTGTTGACGATGACAATGATGAGCAGAAGTAAAATGTTTGCATAATCGATATGAATATGAATTCACGGGGGAAAATTGTCAGTGAGCGAGAGAAAAAAAAAGCTTTAGAAGAGACAAAAATTAGGACTGCGTCGTTGTTTGATTAAATCAATAATGCCATGCAAAGTGGGTTTATTCCCGAGCGGGGAAAATGGCTATAAAATCGGGATTTCCTATCAAAACAAGCTACTTTATGGCGGCACGTTCAAAGGAAAATAAAACCATGTGGTTAAATTTAACGTTTAGACATTTTCATGTCATTTACCGGAGCAAATCTGTCATGTCGATAATTCAAAACACGACCTTGTTTAGAGATTCAATTCGAGTTTTTTCCCCATGCGTATTTTTTTTTTATATATATTCAATTTGTTAAATCTTTTATTTTGACATCAGATTAGATTCCGAGTCATAACTTTGTAAAAAAACGCTTTTTTGAAAAGTTACTGCTGAAGAAACAGGTATGTAGTTTTACATACTATATATTAGGAAAAACTTATTACAACAAAAAATCTAGACAAAAAAGGGCATTTAAACTGGAAAAGCTCTTGTTTAAAAAAGAACGAAAGCTGCTTCTGAGCAAAATTGATGAGTAAATGATACAACACTAGGACTTCATCTTAAATTCATACATTGCATTGGTTTTGTACCGCAGTCGTGAGTTCTAAACAATTATATTTAACTATAACGACTGTAATGAGAAACTCTTAAGGAAATTCTTCTTTCCTTACGGTGGATCGAAACACTACTATGTTTTATGTCCGACTTTTCGGCCTTTAACTTTGACCTCCCTCAGGAGATATAAAGTAGATCCGTTTTTCGTTCAGCGTACAAAGCTTTTCGATCGGTTGGCCTAACTATCAACAAGTTCCCCTTCAAGATACCGCTCCAGGGTCGACCGAATTAGAGATGTCCAGCTTCTTCTGTCTTGGGCAGCCGTTCTCCAGTCTCCTCGTACATCTTCTTCCACCGCGTGTGAGGCCAACCACGGAGTCGCTGGCCTCTTCCTGTTTCTCTACTGAAGATAGTTTTAGCGACTCTCTCGTCCGGCATTCTGGCTACATGTCCAGCCCACTGAAGCCTGCCCCGCTATATTACCTTCACTATGACAACATGTTTGTATACCTGGTACAATTCGTGTTTCATGCGTCTACGCCACACTCCATCTTCCAATTTACTGCCAAGTTTCGACCGCAGAACTTTGCGCTCAAAGGGCCACCGGGAGTATCAGCGTCGTATACAGTGCTAGTTTTGTGCGAGTTTGCAAGCTACGGAATTTTAGCTGGTAACGTAGTCCGTAGAAGGCCCTGTTTGCAGCTGCAACTCGTCGTTTCGCTTCTTCATATCGTTGACACATGTCACAAACGTACCAAGATGAACGAATTCATCAGCCACTTCGAATCGTTCCCCATCTATCTCCACCCCAGCACTATCACCACGGGAACTTCTACGCTCCCTACCAGCTATCATGTACTTTGTTTTGGTAGAGTTATTGACGAGTCCCAATCTCGCAGCTTCCCTCTTGAAAGGCACTAAGGCCTCCTCCACGACTCTACAGTCGATACCGATGATATCAATGTCGTCCGCAAAACCAAGGATCATGTGAGATTTCGTGATGATCGTACCGTTTCTTTGCACGTTTGCTCTTCAAGGGTCGCCAGCTATCCGCACGCATGATTTCGATCCCTCCAGTGTCATACGAACTAGCCTAATTAGTTTCGTCGGAAGCCGTATTCCAGCATTATCTGCCACAGCTCGTTTCTATTCACTGAATCGTATGCCGCCCTAAAATCTATTAACAGATGGCGCAGGTTATACTCTCGGAACTTATCGAGGATCTGTCACAGGGTGAAAATTTGATCCGTCGTGGAGCGCCCCTGTCGACCTGATATTCGCCAACAAAGGATTTCGTTAACGGTCTCAATCTGAAGAACAGGATACGAGAGAGCACTATATATGCGGAGTTGAGCAACGTAATGCCTCGATAGTTGCAACAATCTAATCGATGACCCTTCTTTTAGGTAATGGCTAGGGACACTAAAATCCACAGGAATGATTGGATAGCTTCAATCTTTCATTTCTTCCAGTTTGAGCTTTTGGAGTGCACCTGTGTTGATCAGTGTTATCTTCAAAAACTTAGAAAAAAAATGTCAGGCACTTTTAGAACATCTTTTCATGACGTTTCGTTGTTGAAAACTTATCAATTATATAATCAACACTCGATTCGCAACTGCACAATTCCAAATTTGACAACCTTGCATTCTTCAGAGTCGAAGGCAACCTATTTTTAATCCGTTTCATCTTCGAGAAAGATGGCTTCCTCAGTTACTTTCGGAACCATTAGACTCAAATAAATAAAAAGCAAAGCCTTGGTGCTACATTCCGATTCGGAACTCGACCTTTAGCAAGCTTGTTGTTCGAAATAATTTATTTTTTACTGCAATTTAAAGGAAATATTCTCTAGACTTTGAAACTGCTTGGGAAGTGAGTTTAACTATTGGAGATCAGACTTTTAAAATTCGTTTTCGATTGAGAAAAGCTCAATCCCCCCCCCCCCCATAAATTCCGCTCTGCACGGACACTATCCACCACCAATCTTTCAACCAATATACTCTCTAAACTCTTGGAAAATAATTTGTGCTCAGTTTTTCTCACCAAAGCTTTACGGTTCAAGTATAAGCTCACACGTAAGGCCCAAACAGTACAGTCAGTCAGTGGACACAGACATAATAAAAGTGACACCGAAAACTGATCGAAAATTGAAAAAATCTACCGATAGACAGAGACAAATTTACATAACAATAGCCCGCAAAGCTCATACTCTAATCAAAAAGTGCTATCTTTGTTACATAGACGTAAATCTTGTAGAATGTCCAATGAAATAATTTATTTTAGAATTCCCTTGAAACGTCGGACGTGAAAAAAATTGCCGTTTGAAATTATTTACAGAAATTGTAAAGCTGAAAATATTATTGAAATTCTCGTTAAAAATTAGAATTTGTTTTTGAGAGGGATGTATTTTAAATTTTGAACACAAATCTATTTGATCAAGTAAATATTTTCGCCCAAAGTTTTGTATAAAACTTCCAAAATATCGGAAATTTGCTGCTCAAAAACTTGGATACCTAATTCAAACATTATGATTAAAGTCATGTAAACTGGGAATCGGGCGTATTATTGATGTCGGGATATTTCGGTTTTTTTTTTTTCGGCGGTCTTTTATTTTTAGAACCAATTTTTTTATTTTGTCCAACGTTTCGACACCGGTGAACACAACCATGAACCGAAGGATTGTGAACGCAACCGTTAACCGTTAGAACAACCACAGATTTTCGAATATCACAGCAATTGAACACCACAAACATCAATGTTAACACTACCGAACGACTCCAAACAGTTATATGCTTTTGAAAAGCCACAGGACAAAGAACAGTTAGAACTTTTTCCCTGATGAAAACACCAACCGGTGTCGAAACGTTGGACAAAATCAAATAATTGGTTCTAGAATAAAAAATCGCTGAGCCGAAATATCCTGATACTTCTGGTTAAACGTAACATTCAAAATGCTGTTTATGACCAACATAAAAATTTGATTTATTTTGCTAGAGTCGTTTTAATCAGTTACCCTACAAACAAAATTTTTTGTCTTGTTCGAAAAAACCACATTTTTCAGCTAAGTTTTCCTAAAAGAAAACAGCAAAGCTTAGCTACAATCAACACCTGTTAGAAACGAAACTTCGTTAATGAGCAAACATAATGTCACACAGCAAGAACAGAGAGAATTGTACAGACAGAATTGTACCTAAAATTTCCATTGTGCAATTTGAAATTACAAATTTTTTCGTTTCCGTCATTACTCAAAATTTTGACACAACACAACAACCCTCACTGTACTTTTTTTCTTACAAAACTTAATCAGTATACTGTGAGCGCAATTTCATACGTGCACACACATTAAAAGCTTTTACCGGAGAACATATTCATATATTTATTAAAACATAACATTTATTCCTTAAGCCTTACATCATCACGGTTCGTGAACTCTCGGTTCAGTTTTTAAGAGTAAAAAGCATGCACATTTACGTAAGTCAAGGTCGTAGTCACTATAAAATGAACAGGGGGGTCTACTACCAAAAGTCGCTTGATATGGTAATTCGATATCTGGATTATCTAAGTTAGAAAATTTATTTTTCTGGAAACATAAATTGCTGGAACATCTAAACTCCTCACCTGCTCTCAGAAGGTAATGCACTTACCGTTGTGCTTTCTGCAGTCATTCGGGAAAGTTTTCGACATCGTATAGAAACGGTGAGTCGCTCGCTGCAGTCTATCAAGTTGCCATGTGTATGCAACATCATCCTCGTTATCATAAATTCGAACAAAATGCAAAGCATTGTTACGCTTCGTTGTATGTGCATCAACTCTGTTGCATAAAACTATCTCAACTTTCCCTACGACATAATTGGCTATTCTATTGCTAATGTGTTTTTGTGTGTTCACAAAATAGCTGTTCAACTAAATTTCGCAAATAAATTGTCCTTCTGTTCAATCCAAACTTATTTTTAATGAAAAAACGAAACAGAAAAACTGTCGTTGTCGTTACGTATCAAGCATTATGGCGATTCATTTTATCGGTTAATGGAAACATCAGCACGTGTGCAATCGAGATCATGAATATGCATGCACCCACGGAACTACATACAATCGCAAGCTCAGCACAGTGTATGTACACACATTATCGATGGAAAAAGCCATTCATTGCAGGATGGTGCAATCTCGGATAATCGGACTGAAACATCATAGAAAAATAGCTCACCAACAAATCTTTCTGTGTTCTCTCAAAGCACGTGAATGCTATGCCTGTTTTCGGTTTGCATTTGTCGTTTGTTTGTTAACCCAATCACGATCGTGGGTATAGGCATTGTTTTGACACATAACCATAGACACACAAGGCTGTTAGACTGCATGACTATTTTTCTCAACCCACTCCGCAAGCGGCGTTTGAATTAGTTCGGTTCACAGTATTACTATGGAATGAGCACCCAACTTAAAACCGACATTTTATATAATCATGTCTCATTATTACAAATGTGCCCCGCCGACACTCACACACCGTTTCACGCAAACACGTACACAAACACGCGTAATTCACAACTTCATGCTTCATCTTCTTCTTCCGACGGATCTCTACGCGTGAATGTCGAATCCATCCATATGGCAGCTTCTTAGCGTAAGTATCTGTGTGTAGTGATATGAAAGAGTTTGTATGGAAGTCGCAAAAAAACAACAACGGCACAAAATCGCACCTAATCTAGCGCGCTCACCGGAATCGCGGCTGCACACACACGGAGTAGTAATGCGAACGCACATACGCCTAATTGCATCAGAGCTTGTTCGGTGTGAGTGTGTATTTGTGTGCGTGAGTGGCTGTACTTTGAACAACAACTAGCTAAATCTATTGCTAACTGTAACTGGCTAACGAGTGGATTATAATGAGCACACAATTTGAAGTATTCACCGTTTTGTTTTATACACTATGTATTTGATTTTTGAATTATGGTAGACATGCTGGAACTGACTATATGTATAATTAATCTATCATCAGCATTTTTATGATTATTCAACATCAATTATCCTACTCGAAGAGTTGAAGAGGTTTTTATGCTAGAAATCTGACTCGGAATACACAAAAAGAATGTTTCGGGAAATATATATCAGTTAACATGTTGCGATGTTGTAATCTGAAAAATTTGGAAACAGAACTGTCTAAATCACGCAAACCGCATTGTTCTCATTGGTATTCACGACATTGGTTGATGCAAGAATAATGAATTTTCGAAAATAATGTAACATTATTAATTTTTTATGTGATATTTCTGACATTTTTAATAGTTTTGATATTATATGATTGTTTCCATTTTTTTATATTTTCGCTATTTTTGAATTGATATGTATTCTTGATTTTTTTAAATTTTTGATTTCCTTGGCATGTTTGAACTTTTGATATTACTAAATATTTTAGAAATTTTCGACATTGAAGGTATCAATACTAATGGTTTTGACATGCATAACAATTAATTTATTTTCATCTTTGACATTTTAAGACGTATTTAAGATATTAAAATTTTTAGCATTAATGACTTTTATGACATTTTCGACATTCATTTCTGTCACAAGTTTTGACACACTTGGAATTTATGACAATTTTAACTTCTTACATTGCGTGTTAGCGACCACCTAAGATTTGACTCAAAATTTGGCGAATTGTTCGTATAAGGTCACTTTGCAAAAATCCCAACTTTGTTGCCAATCGAACCACTCCTTGACATCTTTTTTGATAAAAGTGTAATTTTGCACCAAAAACTTCTATTTTCTTCTTCTTATGACCATTCATACATAATGTCTAGAACTAAGCTGGTACTCATTTACATTATTCATTATTTGATCATTTGCCGAAAAACATCATTAAATTCAAAAATAATATGTTTGGCAACACTGTCGCTCCAAATTGATATTTTTTGGAGAGCTAGTTTTCTTAGAAAAACAATTTCTAGAATATCCCTTGATATCACAAATTCGAAAATATAAAAAAGTGAAAAGAAAATTGCTTCAAACCAGAGAAAAATCATCTTAATTTCTTAAAAATACTGTAACTCGAGTTTTGTTCATAATACCTCTCGGAGTGCTAGGTGTTTTTCGTATAAAATTTGAAAAATACGATGGAGTTATCAGATTTGAAATAAAAATATACTTTTATGCCAAAAAATGCAATTTAAGTTTTAAAATGCCAAATAAAAATATCTGGCAACACTGTCGCCTAGAATTGCTATTTTTTGGATTCCTTGATTAGTTTTCATCAATAATAATGTGCCAGTTTATTTCTCGAATTATGTGTAGCTAGAATCAAAAGAAAATAAGGGAGAAGGTCGTTGACACGTTTAAATTTTTTGACGTAGAACCACGTCTTTCGGCAAGCTTCTAAGAGAGGAATCGAATATGATAGTTTAAAATCGGAGCCTGTAATTAATTTTTGTCCAATTTCGAATGCTTATAACTTGGTTAGTGGTCAACGGATTGCTTTTATTTTTGCAGTAATCGACTGGAATATTAGTTATGCGTCTACCAAAATTTAAAAAAATGCAATTAAAAAAAATCGACTAATCAGAGCTGAAAACAAGGTCAAATACCATCCAATATGGATAATTTTGGAACCGAGATGATATCCAGAAACCAGGAATCGACTTCAGGTGAATTCCAAGGTGGCGACTTCCGGTTACTGGAAAACAGCATAAAATGGCCGCTAGAATGATGCCCAAACACGAAAAATCAATTCCGGACACCATTTTGAAATTCAAAATGGCAAATGCACCGGTCTAAAAATGACCAAATACTAGTCAAAATCGTGATTTTTGTAACAAAAATTGTGCCATTTTTAAATCCAAGCGGCATTCATTAGGTTTTCGGAATACACTCTGAACCAACCAAATATCTAGTATGGTTATTTCCGGAACCATAATTATACTCCGAGACCAAAAATCAACTCCAGACGCCATTTTGGAATCTAAGATGACGAATTTCAGTTTCTAAGAAACTGCCTAAATGACCGAATATTTCGAGGTAATGCGAGGAAATTCGAGGTAATTCGAGGTACAGAATACAGAAAATTAATATTTTGAAATCCAAAGCGGGAGAACAGTTGAAAGTGGTCATTCCGGAATCAATGTGAGACCTTATCAAAGAGGGCATTCCTTCTTGAGGGGAAATGCAAAGTCCTAGGGCGACCGTCATTGATACCCATAGTGATGGTACGAACTGACAGCGCATATATATTAACGCGGAGTATACCACAATCAGACTTTCTGAAATCTCGCTCTCACAAAGAAGAGACGGTGTGCTTTGCGCTACAAGCAGCGTTGCCAGGTATCCAGATTTAGCTGGATTATCCAGATTTTTGAACATGTATCCAGGTAAACAGCTTTGATGTCCAATTATCCAGATTTTTCATGGAAGATCCAGATTTTAACCAGATTTTATTTTCTCTGTTCCGCAAAAAGGTCATCACTTCAATTTTGGCGCGAAATTTTGCAATTTTGTCACCTCAAATTTTGCGTACCCCAAGACTTTTATCTGAAAAATTATCCTTTCACTCCACGAAATGACTGCCAGATTTTTTCCAGATTTTTATTTTGCCTTTTCCAGATTTTAAAAAAAATGACCTGGCAACGCTGGCTACAAGTCTCGTTTCTCATTCAGTCGCTTCGTGCTGTGTGCAGCGTGCGAGCGGGAAAACTTACCATTCGTACGAGCCATGTCTCGTCACAAGGGAATTTTTTTGCGACGTACACGAAGATACCTCGTCTCTCAACTTAACGAGTGCGGTACATGGACCACGCGTACTTGAGACAGCTTGCGTGCAAAATCTCGTGAGCTCGTCTCGCGAGCTTGCCTCGCATGTTGCTTTGCATTAATGGTGCGAGAAGGAAATTGATTTTGCGCAGAAGGATACAGGCAGGGGATTTTATGTTTTTTTGACGTAGAACTACGTTTTTCTTTAGCCTACCACATAGGGATGTAATTAGGAAAACTATTAACGAAAAGGGGACGAAATATGTCCCTTTTTAAATGCTTATAAATCGGTTTGTTTTCAACCGATTTCATTCATTTTTGCAGCAATTGTTTGGAAAATTATACACGCATCCATTGTTGATTGATTATGCAAACTATTGTACTATTGATAATTGTCAAGCCTTGTTTAAACGAAAATTACGTCTTCTGATTGGTCGTTATATGATTGCTTCCCTAGCACGGACGACAGAATCATATACCTTGCAGCACTAGCCCTGTGGTTGGTCACCACGTCTCAGGAGCAGCGCGGTTCTTCTCAGCGTGTGTCGCCAGACTGCCATTATTCCCCCGTGTTAGGACAGCATGAAGATCGTCATCACCAAATCCAATTTTGAACGGCAAAATGCCTTTTTTCAAGGCAAATAAACAAGTAATTGAAGGGTGAAAATTTCCTAGCATCAACACAAGCAAACATTCTTCGCGGGATCCTAGCAATCAAATTCTGTTGTAGTTTATTTAGTTAATACCCCCACTGTTGGGACAGCACAAAGGCTGCGAACAACACAGCCGCTTTTGAATAACAAACTGCCCTGTTAGAACGCATTCACAAAGGCAGTTATACTTACCTGGCATAGGGGTTACCGTGATCACAAAGGCAGTTGATTCGAATATGCAGTACTGATATAAAGTCGATTCTATCAATCAGCATGAACAGAATTGCGTCGTCTCTCAACTGCTCAGTTGCAACATGATGCAACACGCAACAGCGACCAAACGAAATCGCTTGATGTTACAAACCGCAATAAAATACGGGTTAAAACCGTTGCGTGTGTGAGAGCACCATCAGTGTTTATTCGCTGGCAAAAAATATCGAATGCGAATTGTGGAATAATTCGTCTAAAGAATATTAGAGAATTAGACAAATGAACAGAAAGGCGTGGCCTATTACGTAGCACCCTTCGGCTATAAAAGAGTGTTTCTGGGAAAACTAGCTACATTCATCAGTCGGAAGGTGAGCTGGATGGACCGTCCACAACGTTGACAGCAGTAGAAGCAGATACAGCACTCAGAAGTAACAGCGGGTTGCGCCTGTGGCTGCCTTCAAATTAAATAAATCACTTGCGCTGTGGTTGGTCACCATGTCTCAGTAGCAGCGCGGTTCTTCTTAGCGTGTCTCGCCAGACTGCCATTATTCCCCCACTGTTGGGGCAGCATAAAGATTGCCATCAGCTAATCCAATTTTTAACAGCAAAATGCCTTTTTCAAGGCAAATAAACAAGTCATTGAAAGTTAATAATTTTTGACAACTCAAGCGAGCATTCTGTGCGGATTCTAGCAGTTACATCTGTCGCGGCCGTCTAATTTACAGTAGGTGAAATAGCTTCCACAGTGCATGTTGTCCGTGTATCTTAACTCCCCCACTGTTGGGGCAGCACAAAGGTTGCGATCAGCAACCGATTTTAAACAGCAAAATGCCTCTTTTCAAGCCAAATAAACAAGTAATTGAAGGGTGAAAATTTCCTAGCATCAACACAAGCAAACATTCTTCGCGGGATCCTAGCAATCAAATTATGTTGTAGTTTATTTAGTTAATATCCCCACTGTTGGGACAGCACACAGGCTGCGATCAACATAACCGATTTTGAATAACAAACTGTCCTGTTAGAACGCATTCACAAAGGCAGTTAATTCGAATATGCAGAGCTAATATGAAGTCGATTCAATCAATCAGCATTAACAGAATTTCGTCGTCTCCCACCTGCCAAGTTGCAACATGATGCAACACGCAACAGCGAGCAAACGAAATCGCTTGATGTTACAAACCGCAATAAGATACGGGTTAAAACCGTTGCGTGTGTGAGAGCACCATAGGTGTTTATTCGCTGGCAACAAATATCGAATGCGAATTGTGGAATAATTCGTCTAAAGAATATTAGAGAATTAGACAACTGAACAGGAAGGCGTGGCCTATTACGTAGCACCCTTCGGCTATAAAAGAGTGTTTCTGGGAAAATTAGCTACATTCATTAGTCGGAAGGCGAGCTGGATGGATCGTCCACAACGTTGACAGCAGTAGGAACAGATACAGCACTCAGAAGTAACAGCGGGTTGCGCCTGTGGCTGCCTTCAAGTTAAATAAATCACTTGCGCTGTGGTTGGTCACCATGTCTCAGTAGCAGCGCGGTTCTTCTTAGCGTGTCTCGCCAGACTGCCATTATTCCCCCACTGTTGGGGCAGCATAAAGATTGCCATCAGCTAATCCAATTTTTAACAGCAAAATGCCTTTTTCAAGCAAATACACAAGTCATTGAAAGTTAATAATTTTTGACAACTCAACGAGCAATCTATGCTGGATAGTAGCAATTTAAATCTGTAGCAGCCGTCTAATTTACAGAATGTGAAACAGCTTTTACAGCTCGTGTTTCCAGTGTCTTTATTACCCCACTATTGAGGAGGCACAAAGCATGCATTAGTAGACTGTATGACTCATTAATGAAACACCTACAACAATGCATTTGTTAATAGTGTGCGTAGTTCGTGTCTTGGATACAACCTCCTACTTTTTTTTATTTACGGTGTTATAGCAGCATGCATCAAAACACCGTTAGAATTATCAATGATATAACCTAGTTCAATTATTTATCAATTCAAAATTCTATGATTAATTCATCCGACTTTTGTTAACATGAATTAATAACGTTTTGTTACTATACTTATTATGCTAACGGTACGAAAATGAGTAATATTTTTCTTTTCACCGGATGCAGAGTGTTACGTTGGTTAACAGAAGTGTTTCTTTCGTCGGTTTAGATGTCATTGACTATCTTATGATAGCACTCTGTTTTGTAGTTCTAAGGATAAAAAATGCGGTACCAGGATGATAACTAGAGATCGGGATTCAAAAACAAAATAAATCAATAATTGAAGAGGTTTTATATAAGACACGACAGCAAGGTTAACGGTGAATACCGACGACCTGTTTTATGCCAAAGTATTTTTTGCAATGGGTTTGGGAATACATACTTGGATTGGGGTTAATCAATTTAATGGTGTAATGTGGCAAATTTCAGTGATAATTCTCTTTCAACTCTCTTTCTTATTAATTGACTGGTAACCTTGAAGAGAAGCATTGGTTGGTAACCTTGAATAGAAGCGTAGATTTAGGATTGCCATTTACCGATAACACGAAATGATTCTAGTTCTCTTGTTATTCTCAGCTCCGCACACATTGCAAGCAAGCAAACCCAAAAGCAAGCTACAATGAAGACTAAATTTTTGCATGCTAGCTTTTATACGTGACTACTGAGATTTGAACTTCCGATAGATGTATCAATTTACGCAATTTATTTTGGTAGACGCATAACTAATTTTCCAATAGATTCCTATAGGAATGAAGAAAGTTCGTTGGAAACTGAGTTTGAGTGAACAATTTTCGTTACGCTCTCCATATTTTCGATCTTAATTTGCACCACTATGTTGCTGTAAACCGTAATTCTACGTCAAAAAGGAGAAGTCAATTTATGAGTTATATCCTTTGAGATCTTTCTCGAATGCAATAATGCAATGACATAAAAAAAATTCATACTACATTTTTAAAAAAAAGTGTGCTGCAAAAATCCTATTTTTCTATAAAAACTTAAAACAAATTCTAAATATTGATGGTGGTCTGATCATGGAGAAATAAAAACTAAAAAAGTAGCAATATTTTCTAAAAAATATTTTAGAATCAGACAGATTTGTTTGATTAGTGTAATGTTTTCAGCGACGTTGTAGATAGTATTATTGTCCTTCCATGAAAAATGACACCGGAAAAAATTGTTTTCGTAATCGGAAATTTTTTGTCTCAAAAACCCCACTCTTTAAAAGTCCTATTTTCTATGGAAAACTGAATAATGTTGCAATAAAGACTAAAAAATTAAAGTTTTCTAAAAAATATTTTTTTGCATTGTTTATATTTTCTCAAAGAACAAAATTATTATTTACAACTTTGCTGAAGACAGTATACCAATCCCAAAACTTGATGTCCCAGGTTTTGGGTTGATATTTTGTATAAATCTAAAAAATAGTTTCTCGATATATTTTGTCTTTATTAGTTTTTCTTCAAACAAATTATGCGGTGTCTTTTCCGGAAAGACTAAATCTGGCTGCAACTTTGCTAAACGTGTCACATCGTTCTGGCTCTGAAAACAACTGTAATTTTGTTATTTTCAACGTTTTCGACATATCCGTTTTTTTATATTTTTATATTTCTAGCCTTTTTGACATTATGTTTGCGAACTTTGACAGTTTTATCAGTTTGGACAATTTTGACATTTCAGTCTTGTTTGTTTCAAACTTGTATTTTTTTGTACAACTGTATATTTTTTTATCTGTTTTTGTTTTAGTATTTTTGACATTTTTGTCACTATTGACATATGTGCTATTTTTTTCTTAAATTTCTGACACATTTGGCTTTCTGACATTTTCGATTCCAACATCTTAAAAATCGTTAATATCTTATACATTGTTGACATTTCGGCCACTGTTGTTGTTGTTGACACTGACACCTATTATTTGTATATCTGTCTTTTACTTTTTGATGTTGTTATTAATATTGATATCATTTTTACCATTTTTAACGGTTTTACATATTGAACACTTTTCACAATATTAACACTTTTTGACTCACGAATGCTGTTTAAAACAGGCTTATCCGAAAATGTAACTGATAATCAATATTTGGCACAGGAAAAAAAATTTACTGTATATTTTTTTCTGGGACCGCTACTTTGTTACCTACAACTTTCCGTAAAACATCATTTCAATCAAATAAACCGTTTTTCTGATATAGAATATTTTTTTCATCAGTCACATTTTCGGATAGGCCCTTTTCAAACAGCAGTCGTGAGTCAACATGACATCTTTATCCAAAAGGAACAACTATTCAATATTTCAGCAAAATAAGATATAACATGGTAAACAATTTTTTTTAATTATTTTTCTCTGGAATACCTCACTTGTTTGATAATTTTGCAATAATATCCTTAAATTCTTTGATATTGTTGCCATTTAAAGGAAAGGTTCTATTGGACATTGTAAACATCTTTCACAATTTCTATAATGACAGTTTCGTCATAATCGCCATACTCGTTATTTATTAATTTCAACAACTTACGACTGATTATCTCTTTAGTGAAATTGTTTTTTCGGATTTCCAGTCAGGGGCCATCCACATACCACGTGAACAGATTTTTAACGATTTTGACCCCCCCCTCCCCCTCCGTGGACAACTGTCCATATAAATTCTAAAAAAATTCTATGGACCGTGGACATTAGCCAACCCCCCCTCCCTCCCAAAGCTCTCCACGTGGTATGTGGATGGCCCCTCATCTGCTTATCAAAACGAAAATCAATTCTCTATTTCCGACCTTTCGATTTAATACAAATTCTTCTTCAAGGATTGAAAAACATATCGTTTTTATCCTTTCGAATCCTTGAAAAAGATTTTAAATTAAATCGAAACGTCGGAAATAGAAAATAAATTTTCGTTTTGATAAGTCGAAATAATTCAAGCTTATTTATGAGTTTTTACATGTCATTGTTTATGTAACTTGTATTTTTGACGTTTATTTCATATTTGATGTTTTTGACATAGGACAATTTTGATAGTTTTGACATTGTTTCATATTATGAAATTTCTTACATTTCGACATAGATTCAAATTGTCTTTAAAAATGAACAGGATGCCTGTTTCTTCGAAATATGTTTTTTTATTACAATAATTTGATTTGGTTAGATTTATTTTCATTTATCGATGCGTGAACATCATTTACATCTAGAATTCGAAAAAACACATTGATAATGTCTTATTTTCAATGCAAGGTCAAATTAAACTCTCAATTTCAAAGTAATGTATTGGTTACAACGACCCAAAAACAAATTTATTAATTTAGCGTGTCAAATTTAAAATAAAACCTTCTGTGTCCTGCTTAGGGTTGATTAAATTAATTCCATTTTACAAATAACAGCCTTGCTGATATAAATTTACATTTATTTTTATATCGTCAATTACGAGCTACGACGTTAAAAACAAGCTGCATTGGATGCGTTGTTTCAGTTATCATGGAATATGACAGACGACAGCAACCGGCTTGTCGTTAGCATATGGAGATTCGATCCGCACAGGGGAACCGATAAAAAATGTAGTCGTAAGCTAGTTACCACCTTTTTTTTTGTTGTGTCAATCCTCTCCTCCCCCTAAAATAATCGGAATTATTTCGATTGCCCATCGCTGAATTTCAACACTAGTTGACTGCAAACAATAAAATACTTAATGCAAAAAAATCAGCGTTGCATAAATAAAAACGCTCCATAACTTCAAAACGATTCAACGATAAAATAATTCAAGCACAATCGGATAAAGCGAAAAAATATATATTCGTTTTGTTTTTCGCGATTGTCATTTGTTGAAAACGATTGAACTGACATATTTGTAGCGGATTTCGAGCCAAATCTGACTACACTTTTCAGCACTTACTTTTCACGCCTTCCGGATTGCCATCCATTGGCAATGTCTACATTTATTCGGTCTAGCCGATCTATCAATAGACATTTTCACCGCATCAATGGGCAAAATTTTAGTTTATACTCTTTCTATTTTCCAGCCCATGTTGTCCCAAATATAGCACCATAAATTTGCGGGTTGAAAATTTCACCCCCTTTTATCAGCGCGTGTTTGTTGTTCACTGTTGATAAACGAGATCAATTTAAATTCAATTAAAATTCACTAATCGATCGTAACCACGCACAACTACTGCCATCGATTGGGAGCAGGGTATCGATAATCGGGTGCGATGTGTGGTTTTAAACAACAGTTACAAGCGCAGGTAACTTTCAATTTGAATGGAAATGTTTTTTTTTATCTCTGGCTTGCATAGCAAATATTGATGCACCCCATCAATTGGTTCGGGTTCGGGCTAACCAATTATTTACTTTTGTTTATTTAACAGCTTTGTTTTTCAACAGTGAAAATTATAAGCAAACACTGGCATTGAGCCACACGAAATTAACAACATATTTAACGACTCTAATTGTGTCTGTATATATGCGGATGCCAAATGACAGACTACTTCAACTCAGTTGATTTACGATACAACTGTCAAAAATAGGCGCATCACTATTTCGTCACAGCCGTGCATGCATAGTCCGTACTTACCCTCGCATGAACGTTAATGAAATGCTTTAATAATATTTAAAACCACAAGTTACCTTACTAAAAGTAACACTTACGTTAACGCAGAAATAAAACGAAGCATAATTCCAGCATTTCAAAAATCACGGTTTCTACGAATCGGACGACGATGGCGGATACTCGCATCCGTCCAACGCGCCCCCAAAGGCAAGAATTTATTGCAATTACTTTTGAATGCTCTCAAGACAACAACTAAAGCTGCTAACTGTCATCAAACTCAGTGCACCGTCTTACCAATGTGCAAGCTAAACCTTCGAAACATAAACCCATTCCAACCTGAGCGTTTCGTGCTAACGGACACAACATTATGCTGCGAACATCAGGAATCGACTAATTGTTTCAAAATGTCTATCACAACAGTTTCACAATTTTCAAATGCACTTTGCTTACATTTTTTTCTCATGCAATTGTTAACCTCTTACATTCATTCATAAAATTTTAAATCAACTTTTTCTAATATTATGTGTCGGATGTTTTCGTTTTTCATTCACTCTTTCTAAAAAACTCTTCCGTGAACGAGAAAAAATCAAAAACCAAACCCAATTCCAATGAAGCAAGTCAACGTTAACTATGCATACAGACTTCCCCACCAGTATAAACTGTTTTCATATTTCGACGTTCGTTTGTCTGTTCGATTGTTTGGCTGTTTTCCTTCATATTACCTTACGACAGATACTTTTTTCTGACTTTTAACCGTACTCTGCTGCTACCACCTTTCCAACATATAATCTCCAGTGTATCTGATGATGTGTAGATCTTCGAACTAAAAGCATTTTTCAACCACTTTCAAAACACAGGAAAAGGAAGACGGACCCCTGTTCAAGTTCTACGAGCTAATCGCCGACTACGCGCCGGATTATTTCAAAACCATGGCCAACCTGCAGCAGATGACGCTGTTCGCCCCGAGCAACGACGCTTTGAGCCATCCGATCGTGCACAACTTCATCAGGTGAGTGTCCAGCGTTTTTGTGTGTGTGTCTTTTAATTGCAAATAGTTCAGAACAGCTTTTCTGTTTCCTTCTTTTTTATTATTCTAATCGCAACAGGTTCGAAGACGAACCATGTGCACACACAAAATTCACGTAAAGCTTACGTCTTGCAAAAACTATCAGAATCCAAAAAACCATTACCTTTCGCAGGATTAGTCTGCTCGATCCAAACGACATTCGCTTTCGTGCAAACATTGGTTTATTTCCCCACATTCGCATGTTGTATATGTCAAGGGATTGTACACTCGGTAACGGTTGTATTCCGATTTTGAGAAAAATTAACAGAACGAATGTGCTATATAATGCTCCACAAAAATTACCATTATTAGGTTGCGGGTTAATACTAATTTCATATATTCTCAAATTCTAGACATTTCACTTAATGAATCGTTTTTTGTCTTTTTTCATAATGTATATGTATTTTCATTTTGGTTTTTGTCTTCTTTCCGATTCCTGCATATATTCTCTGTAGTTTTAGGAGTATGTAATGTACGAAATTACTTCACCAGGGCAATTTTACGGCTTAGGTGTCTTCCCTTAAATAGGCACTTCGGTAGGGATTCCTCTAGGGTTTTTATTTTTATGCTTCTAAGGGATTCGATTTTATGACCCTAGAATGGTCATTCCGGAACAGATTTCCATACGGCTTCTGGCGATCTGGCACTTAAAGTCTTTAAACAAACTGATTCTAAATGACATAAAAACCACAAAAACAGCCCCTGCAGATGTAATTTCAAAAATTTTGATACCCTTTTTGATACGATTCTATCTAACTGCTCTTGTGGTTAATGAAAACGGGTTACGTAATCTGACGATTCCGGGAAGATATAATCAAGTTATCAAAAACCATAGAAACGACCAACGAAAGCAAATTCGTTTATTTTTAAAATCTATGTTACTGTTTAACCATTTAAAAAGAAATTTGGTTCTGAATTTATTCCCGACAAACCGGATTTCGCAAAACCCATCAAAGCACTTTTGATACTATTTTAAATATCTAGTTTCCACTTTTTAGCTCCACTGAATTTAGCTTTAATATCATAAATGAATGTGAATCAAATCTCCATCACTCGAAAGGTGCTTTGGCAGTCTCTAGTAGGAGATTCAAGAAGGAGTAGCTAGACATGGTTCTTTAATAAAGGTTAAATATTGGGGATTTAAATGTTTCTGGCAAATCATATTTTTACAGTTCACAGAATTCGCCGAGAGCAGCATTTCATGCGAATAAAACAGTGAAATGCTATCCTGTGACTAAATTAGATGAACCTTCACGCTCTGACTACAAGCTATGGGAAACCATCATCTGTTACATAGAGAAATCAAACATCTTAGAAAAGAATTACCTTCAATGTCTCAGAACCGGAGTGCATGAGAATTAGGTAAATGAGTAGGCAATAAATGCACATATAACAGTTGTACCATTAAGCAGTCTTCATCAAGTTGGGGATGTGCCGTGGCGGAATTCAAAGCTAGGAAGTCCTCGAAAAAAAAAGTTCAAAATTTTTCACTAAAGCTCAACATATTTCAGACTGGACTCAATGTAGGAGAGCCTTAAATTATAATAACAAATATAACAGGAAATCTAATTATTGGGTCTTGGGTTCAAATATGCAAATCTGTTAAAAGAACTTCAGTTGTTTACAGATTACAAAAGACCCTCGAAAAAGATCATACCGCTGAACTTGGTAATCTAACTAAAGCGTCACGATGGAATCTATGCTGTGGTCCTCGTGATGGATTCAATGATGGAATCGTTATCTCTGATTTAGGTGACGGGTGTTCCAGGCAGACTTGTTCTGTGTCTAATATAACACTTACCAGATATGGTGGATGATTTTTTTTACGAGAACCAGCGTGGAAATTGTGATGGAATTGTCTGAGCCCAGCCATGCTTCTTTTATTAAAATTTTGGGACCAGTTCAAGGTTTAATCAGATTCCAGCAGAATGGAGGCTCACTACCCAGCCTTCTTCCCATTCGAAACTGGCAAGCATGACGCGCCCAAAATCATTTAGACCCATTAGTCTTTCTTCGGTTTTGTTAAAGACTATGAAAAACGTGTTAAATGTTTTAATTCATCATCCTTTTATTTATTTATTTACCTACTACCTACCAACAGACATAAAATAACTTGTCCTAATGACTCCTAATAAAACAGTCTTCGGAACAATGACAAAAATTCGATCGTAAGGCTCTATAAGATAAATGAAAATCGAAAACTAGTGACACTCTGTTGAAAGCACGCTGGATATCCAAGATGGCACTATTTGAGCTATAGTTGGTTCGACGAAAGGGCAAGTGCAAGGCTGGAGTCCTTCGTAAGGTTCTGGTAGGAGCGTTCAGGTTGATTTGACGGAGGATGACATGGCAGTAGATCCGTGATGTCAGGATATCATAAACTAGCATAGCGCGAGCTGTTTCTCGGCGTAATTGAAGAGTATCGATCTGGAGGAGCTGGCACCGGTCCTCGTATCTGGTGTCACGCATGGCCTGCTGCCAGGGAAGCATTCGAAAAGCGTATCGTACAAACCGCCGTTGAATGCCTTCGATTCGATGAATGGCATTGTTGTAGTGAGGGACCCAAACTGTAGAACAGTACTCCAGTGAAGACCGCACAAGCGAACAGTAGAGTGTAACTAAGCAATGAATCTTTTTGAAATCACGTGTCATTCGGAAAATGAGGCCCAGTTCTCTGGAGGCTTTCGCTACGATATACGGTATGTGCTGTTTGAAGGTGAGTTTTTCGTCCAGAAGTACGCCGAGAATCTTTGATGAATTCGTTTCCTGGAGAAAGTTATCATGGAGCACTTAAGCAGGTATTAGATGAAGCAAATATTTGCTATTTTTGGTACGATTTTCATTTGCACAAAATTAAATCTGTATTGAAAATCAGCAAATATTTGCTTCGTCTAATACCTGCTTTAGTCGGGTTGAGTACCATGCGATTCAACTCGCACCAGTGGGCGAATATATTAAGTTGTTGCTGAAGAAAAGCGGCGTCGGCAGCATGTTTGATTTTTTTGAATAATTTCAAATCATCAGCAAATGCAAGACGAAGACATTTAACAGAGTAGTGCACGTCGTTGAAGTACAGCTAAAATACTAATGGGCCAAGATGACTACTTTGAGCAATCCCGGAAGTAGCGGAAAAGGATTCAGAAATGTTGTCGTCAATTTTTACACTCAGAGTACGCCCTACTAGACATGACTCTAGCCAGCACAGCAAGTTGCCGCTATGCCATAACGGTCGAGTTTGGCGACAGCAATGCGATGGTTTATTTTGTCGAAAGCGGCAGAAAGGTCCGTATAGATTGTGTCCGTTTGAGATCGTTCAATAAAGCTGTCGATTACGAAACTTGTTAGGCAGAGTAAATTCGTTGTACAGGAGCGTTTCGGAAGAAACCCATGTTGTTCGTCGGCAATAATATTCTGGCATAGCAAGTAAATAGGTTGCAGTACGATTAACTCGAAAAGTTTTTTTACACAAAACCGCATTCCAACTTCCAGTTTGCTATCAACAGAAAAAACTGATGTTCAAGCGCTTCACACGGTGGTTGTAAAAATTGAAATCATTTTTGGTTATAGAAATTGCTTTGTGCTTTTTTTGGGATGTTGATGGTGCTTTTCATAATGTTTCCTATTCCTCGATGTAATGAGTATTGTTGATTGGATCGACTCAGAATTGAGAGACTCGTCTATTACGGTAAAGGAACTCCACCTGGAGTCGTTCTTTCACCATTTATGTGCTTTCCAATTATAGACGATCTCCTCAGACCGTTATTAGCTTGGAACCAACAATTTCGATGTTGTAAGCTTTGCGTACTGTTGTCATCTTGGTAAAACAAAAATTTGACAACGAAGTTTTGGAAAGAATGCAATAGGCTTTAAAATATGCCCGGTCCAGGTGTATAAGGGAGGGTCGTAGCATTAACCCAACAAAACCTGTAATCAGACATTCCAAAAATACAGCATTTTTTTACTGTCGTCTAGCAGTCGGGTAGGCACATTAAGAGCGTATTGGCAACAGTGCAAAAACGCGCCAAATGACCTATGGTTGAATATTGAACATTTTGGAAATTTCGCTCACGTATTTGGCTTAGCAAACTGAGCATTTTTCACAGATTGAGAGATTTTTTAGACCCATGAGTTATTTTATAAAAGGGCGTATCCATTTTGGCATAGGCTTTGTTCAAAGCATTATCGCTCAGTCTCAACACTCGCAGATCCGCTTCGACCTGATCAAGTCATCTAGCATGTTGGGCCTTGTCGGTGAGGTCCTTGAAGAGAATCAATTTTACCGCACAGTCTTTCGGCATCCTCGCGACATGTCCGGCCAATCATTGCCTCCCGAACAGGCATCCCATGAGTACAGCATTTATTTTTACTGTTTTCTCAAAATACTTTTTCCGTTACTGTTTGTTTGTGATACCTACCCACGCTAGCTGTCGGGTAATCACATTGAGATCATCTTGGCGACAGAGCATCATAGAAGGAAACGAAAAATGAATTTCGTGTGTCGACTCGGCGTTATTTGGAATGTAGAAAAGAGCTATATTTGTGTATAAATGTAACAGCCCAAATCCACCAAAAACATCCTTCTTTTTGTATTTTCCCATAATGAATGTCGTGTTACGGCTGTTAAAAAAGGTGTAAGAAGATTTAGTGTAAGGAGTAAAATGCAAACTGCTCGGTACCTTGCCGACAGCCTTAGTGTCAAGAAAAGCAAACTCGGCAATAGAGCGTCTGTATACAGAAGGGTATGTGTATCGCATACTGAATGTTATATACAACCATACCTGCCATCGTCGACATGGGAATAAGGTGAACGACAAAAAAAAACATTCGTGTTTGGGGAACTAGACAGCAACGTTATAGTTGTAAACCTTTTTTTCGGTCGGCTGTCTTTATATTGCCAATACCACTGCTGTTATAGAGGAACGCTCTCTAATGTAATAAAAAACGCCGGTACATGTCATCGCCCGGTACATTTTTTCCGCTGCCTACCATCGTATTTTCTAATCAAAAGAGTTAACTTATTCTTAAAATGAACAGGTTAAATACTTGGGAGTTATTCTTGATGCCCAGCTAAACTGGAATACACATCTTAACTATGAGCAATTCTCGTTGAAACCAGGCAACTAGGTGCACAAGGTCTTTTGAATCTGATATAAATGCACATATTAGTTAGGACTAGAGAAAAAATGATTATGCCATTTTTGTTTGATTGAATTTGTTGACCCCTCGGTCACCAAGGGGTGAAATAGTTTCTAGAAAAGTGGAAAATTTAACAATTCATGATGTTTTATTTGAGCTATATCTCAAAAATTCGTCATAGAACCAACTACAAGTAGCACTTTTCTGTAAAGTAGAATGATAGGGCTTTCAATTTTACTTTGTTCGGAAAATTCGTTCAATTGGTAGGTTAATACTGATGCTCACCTAATTTTTTTCTTGCATCTTACAGCATTTTTTTCAGCTTTCCAATGCTGGTCTCAGATCGAAAATCGGTAGTTGCGAACACGGCCAAAATTGCATTTTTCTGATATAATCCAAGATGGCGGCCAAATTCAAAATGACGGACAAAATTCTGATCACTCCAAAAGAAAGTCCTATCATTCCACTCACAGAAAAGTGCTACTTGTAGTAGGTTCCATAACGAATTTCAGAGATATAGCTCAAATAAAACATCAAGAATTGTTAAAATTTCCACTTTTTTAGAAACTATTTCACCCTTTGGATCTTGTGCACCTAGTAGCCTGGTTCCAGCGAGAATTGGTCCTATGCAATCAACAGATTCCACATGGACAGAAAAATTGTCATTTATACCTCCCCGTCCCTATCGTGGAAAACCTAATATCCAAGATTAACAGAGCCTCCTCCCCCCACCTATTGTCCACGTGGTTATTTTTTACATAGAACTACGTCTCTAAGAAAAGTTGGCTACACAGAGATGTAAAATGAAAATCTAAAAACGCAAAAAGTGAAAAATATGTTCAATTTCAAATGCTAATAACTCGGTTAATTTTCAATGGATTTCCTTCGGTCTTGCAGTAATCGATTGGAAAACCTTCTATGCATCCGCCCAAAATTCATAAAAAGCAATTTGATTATTCAAACTGTTGTACCATTAAAAATTGTCAAGCCTTGTTAAAACGCAAAATTTGACCTCAGATTGTTCGCTTAAACCGAATCAACCCTATGATGCCATACAGCATCATTTGACAAATTGAACATTTCACGACTTAAAATGAAATTCAATGTTATTTCAACGGAAATCAAATTGATACAATCTACACAGATCTTAAGGCTGCCTTCGATTGTGTTGACCATCAATTATTGCTAACTAAAATTGCCTCTTCTCACTTCGTTTAATCGTTGAATACCTACTTAAGCTGAACATCAAACTTGAATCGACTTTCTCTTACAGCTTCACAAACAGCTCCGGAGTGCCTCAGGGAAGCAACTTGGGGCCTTTACTGTACTCGATTTTCTTCAACGATGTCTGCCTATATCTACCTCCAGACTGTAAGCTTCCGTATGTTGATGATCTTAAAATCTTCGTCATTATCGAATCAGTGAAAGATTGCATTGAACTACAGCAACTGATTAAAATGTTCGATGCATGTGGAATCAATCTATCATCAGCGTACAGAAATGCTGTGTCATATCTTTCACGAGAAAGAAATCTGCAATTGAGTGGGCTTACGAAATCAACGAACGCCCGGTCGTCAGAGTTGAGGTTGTGTGAGACCTTGGAGTTTCATTGGACTTACAGCTTTCGTTCAGAGATCATTACTCGAATATTATTGCTAAAGCAAACAGAAACTTGGGAATCATCACTAGAGCTGCCAAAAGTTTCCGCGACCCCTACTGCCTGCGATCACTGTTCTACGCCCTTGTTCGGTCAGTATTGGAAACCGCTTCAATCATTTGGAGCCCCTACATAAACTGTTGGACCACTAGAATCGAAACAAAACAGTCGCGATCCTCAATATTTGCACTAAAGTTGCTTCCTTGGAGTAACCCGACGAACTTACCACCCTACGAGGATCGATGCCGTCTCCTTAACATGGAAACTTTGAAAGGTCGGCGGAATTCAGCTAGAGCACTGTTTGCTGCCAAGTTGTTGCTTGGTAACATTGACACTCTCAACCTTCTGGAGCAAACGACAATGCTGAATCCAAATTGAGCTCACAGCTTAGTTAAAAGTTAAAGTTAAAAGTAAAATTAGCCTAGTATTCTTGGTGGTTCACTGAAGAATCTTTCTAAAAACACGAAGATTATTTGTTAGGCGTCGTACACAAATTACGTAACGCTAAAAACCTAGATCTCCCTCCCCGCCCCTAAGTAACGATAAGTAACGTTCGATATGACCCCTCCCCTCTAAAATTACGTAACGCCGGACAACCTGCACCTCTTTCCAAATTTGCAATTTTGAGCAACCATCACAGTTACGTAACGGTCTCTACTACCCCCCCCCTCCCGTTTCTTCATTTTTTGGAAAATAAAATAGTGTGTCCACATGGATGTCACAACCCCCTCCCCCGCATTCCGTGGACAAGCGTGTACATTTGCGTAGCACCACTACCCAGAAATTGTCCACGTGCAATTATTATACGTCAAAAACTAAACTACCTTTCAAAATCATAGATACCGAACGGGAAGTTTCGGAACAAGGTGGCTCGAATATCCGACAGACTCTGTCGTCTTTTAGACTGATGGCTCAAAAATGAATGATTCAACCGGAGCAGGTATAAATGGTCCAGGGATAAGTATCTCGATACCAATGGGCCGTTGGTCTACAGTGTTCCAGGCCGAAATATTTGCAATTTATGAATGTGCACAAGTCTGTTTGGCTAGGAAATACAGGCATGCTAACATATGCATTTTTTCTGATAGCCAAGCAGCACTTAACGCACTAAAGGCCTTCACATGTACCTCTAAGCTGGCAGGAGTGCATCCTTTCACTGAAACAACTGGCAGAAAGGAACCAAGTATGGTTATACTGGGTTCCTGGTCACTGCGGAGTGGAAGGCAATGAAAAAGCCGATACGTTACCTAGACAGGGGTCATGTACCGATTTCATTGGCCCAGAACCGTTCTGTGGGGTGTCATCAAGCGCCTTGAGAGAATTGAAAACCTGGGAACATAGAACAGTACAAGAGAACTGGATATGCTCAGTAGGGCTACGCCAGTCTAAACGCTTTATAAAACCAAGCGTCAAGAAAAGCCAGCAATTGCCTAGTTTAAATAAAAAGGGACTAAGGACAATTACCGGACTGTTTACAGGACACTGTCCAAGTTAGCATCACCTGAAACAAATTGGTCAATCAGATGACGAAATTTGTCGTCTCTGCGGGTTCGAATGTGAAACCGCAGAACATTTGCTCTGCCACTGCAGTGCACTAATACAGCGCAGAATAAGAGCCTTAGGAAAAGGAACTTTGGAGCCTTTTGAGGTCTAGTCTGCGAATCCTAATGAGATAATACATTTCATACGAAATTCAATGCCTAATTAGGAGAAAGGGTGCGATATGACAACGACGATCACTTCCATCAATAGTGATATGTCTGCCACGAGTACCTAGACTAAAGAAGAGGTATGCTACGAAAGATTAAAATAATGGTCGCAGTGGTCCAAATCTTACAAAAAAAGTACACTTGGTTCGCTAAGGCGGCATCCATAAATTACGTATCGCTCAGAGTGGGGAGGGGGATTATGTTGAGCGTTACGATTTGTTATATAGGGTAGGGGAGGAGGTAAGATCAGCGTTACGTAGCACATGAACTCTGAAAAGACTCTCCAAAAACGAGCATTTTTATCAAGCAAGTTCTTCTACAGTGTTACGTATTTTGGGGGGGGGGGAGGTGTTGGCGTTACTTTTTGTTTTGTTTTGTCGCTTAAAAAAAGGCGGGGCCACTTACAACCAGGACTGCAAATTAGCAATATCAGCTATGAATTTTCAGTGGAAATTGAAAACCAAACGAGTTGAAAATGGAAATTACTCTTAGCTCCAATCAGTTGACAATGATAATGTTTGCCAGCAGTATCACTGTAATTTCGCTGACGTTATGCTGGTTTTGCGAAGTTTAGATATATCAGATTAAGGTGTCCCAAAAATAGCGATGATGGAAAAGTCAAGGTGCTCAACCCTAAATTGAAAGATAATGTTACTTACAGCATTTTTGTAGAACATTTCGACTTTTTTAAAAATACCATTTTGAGAATACCATTTTGATTTTTAAAAAAATGACATTTTTTTACACTTTTTGTAATTCTATTCAAACTCTACATTATACCGGAATGCATCAAATTTCGAACACTTAAGCTATGATTTAATTTCTTGCACTAAAAAATCAACTGAAAAAGAGTTTTCTTGTCGATCTTAAAGGTTTAACATGTTGGTTATTTTATTTTTGTTGCAATTATATGCTATTCATATAGATTCAACCTGTTTTGTTTATCAAATTAACGAAAATTCAGAATTCGGCTTTGATTCAAATTCCGAATACTTCAATGTAATCACTAAAAGATAGATAGGCAAACCGTCTCAACACTGACTGTCACGTTTTTCAACGCCTGCTGGTTCCCTGGAAGTGGTTCCACAGTGGAGAGCTATACATCACTGGTTACAGGACATTCCGAAGAACGAAATGGTAGGGTAAACAGGTATAATACGCCCCCCCCCCCCTAAGGAACATCGTCAATATTGTAGCTATGTTTATCACAAACAACAAATCTTTCATGCAGTTAGATACACTATTTAGTTGGTAATGCACTGCTATTATTTTGTTTTGTAATTACTGTTACACAAAAACGCTATAATTTTATTAAAAACTTTGACAAAATTGCAAGCTTTCCAATCTACCGGGGCAAAACGCCCCAGATGCAGTATATAATGCCCCATGCAGTAGCTTCATATAGCAGCTCAGCATACGAAGTGAAACAGCGCTTGAAGTCTCAGAAGCAAACGCTAAAGCAATGAACAAATCAGCCGGGCTAGCGGTGGGGCATATTGCCCGGGAGCTGTAGTGTAGCAGAAAGCATTGAATACTTAAGCAAATTATATAATTTTTATCGTTTCTTCACTAGATACAGCTGCTTAGAGGTTCATTTGAGATATATAAGCTCAAAAACCAGGTAATAAACTTTATACATTGGTGAAACAACGTTACGGAAACGCTGCAAGAAATTAGATCGGAAGCAGCTCAAATCAAAATTGATTTTTGTTTATTTTTTGCTGCTAGTGACAATTATCAAACCTGCACAGAAGGTTGGTCCTATGACCCGCTACGGATTCCCAATAGTCTCATGTCTTATTTTTTGTGTGTTACCGAATAAATGGACTGGGGCGTTATGCCCCGGGGGGCGTTTTATACATATTTACCCTATATAATAATCCTACTTTTGATTGCTCTAGCTATAATAATGAGGTTTTTATTCCAAAGTGTTCGAAGTTTGAGCCAAAACGAAAATATATACGAAATTATATTTTTTTTTTAATTTTTGTAGAGTTGTTTAGTTCTGATAATTTGCATGGTTTAGTTAAGCATCGGAATCAGTTATTTGACTCGCAGAGCCCATTAAACATCGCATGAAGGATTTTTTTCTCTTGTTGTTAGTTAAAACTTAGAAGAGTTTTATATACAAACTGCCAATGGAGTTTTATATACAAACTGTCAATGGAGATATTGATGACTTTGATGGCATTTTTGTGAAAATGCCTAGTCTTCCATCACTTATAAAAATGCCAATATCTCAACCTCCCGATAAAAAATCAAGGATTTTTCTTGTGAACTTTCGTCATGAAAACCGCTTTGCAGTAAAAACTTTAGTTCATGACTGCAGTTTTTTATGTGTGCGATGCGATGCGAAATACTCAAAAATACCCCTGCAAAAATTGAAAAATTTCCGTAATATGTGGGCATCAAAAAAAAGGTTTTTAGCTTAATATCCTTTTTCATACATCACCTCTTCGCAACTTGCCAGCAATTTTTATTAATTTATTATTGGAAAGATACGAAAATTTCTCGTTATAACGTAACCTGCCTTACGACGTAACCTCTTTATAACGTATATCAATATAATGTAATATGTTACTCCATATAACGTAATTTTCAAATTTTTAAATTTAAATCAACTTTCAACGTACTACGGAACTAAAAATGTTTGAGCGATCAGAATTCTTCTCAAGCTAGTCAAAAAAACATAGGATAGCAGATAAAACATGTTATACATTTTTCAAATACATATAATCGAAGTTTCTGTCACTTTATGATATATTCTCTGTTGTGATAAATAAAGCGTTAATTCAAGCAAGAAAATTAATTAAAGAAAAGTACAGTATCCTTCACCTTTCGATCAAGCCATTGGCGTTCGAAAACCCTTTCAGTGGTAGTAACATAATACACGTTTACAGCATGCCACCCTATTGAAGCTACACATAGCTCTACGTCAAAAAATTGTAGAAAATAAAAATATTGGCGAAAAATTACTGTGAAAGAAAAATCATCGAAATCAATTTTTGCTGTGAATCATCAAATTCATAATTTCAACTCCTTCTAACATTCGCTATGTGAAGCTCAGGATAGCGAGTATGAATGCTACGAAGACCATACATAACGGTATGTGTCAGCAAGCAGACGCGAATTCTCAGTACTATGGCAATTGGCTGGCTGTTTTGATGTCTGCGTTGGGGAAATAAGCCAATCATACGAAAATTAATAGGTATATTCGACCTTCAAACTTTTCCTCAATTTCCACCACATAGCAAAAAAAATGATGGTGATAATTATGATGTCATAGATATCCTATCTAATCTCTTTTAGAATGTACCTCAGAGCACTGCAGTGGTGTATTGAAGAAAAAAATATTCCTGCCGCATGTTTTTTTATAACCATATAACCTCATTCTAAATTAGACATGTAAAATCTGCAATTCGTATGAAAGTATTTGCGGACTTCTGAGCGCATCGAATCATGATTCCACATAGGTAATTGATTACATGAAAAAGTAAGTTTGACTTGAACATATTCTACTACTTTTTTATATTTCATTTATATTACCAAACAACATTCTGCCATGAAATTTTTAACGTTTATACGAATTTGTTGCAAATGAAACATAAAGTCTAATAAAAATAGTCAACAATCGGTTTTTTAAAATTCGTTATTTGGTTATGGTCGTAAAAACGGTTTTTTCTAGTTGTATTCGAACGTTCAGGGTATACTTTTTTCAAAACTATGCTCCCTTTTTTGCCATGAAATGTGACTCAAAAAAGAAAATGCTAGTGTGAATTAACGGTTTGACATTTTCAATAACAAATATCTAAGTTTTTCTTTCAATTGCATGTATTGTTTTTCTGATTCAATTATGTTGAAGTAATTTCTATTTACACCATTTTCGAATGCTACTATTGAGGAAAAGAAGTGTCAGCATATTTGCAGATGGTCAACGCAACAATCGGTGATATTTTTTTTGCAGTTTTAAGATGCAAAAAATTCTACTGCAGAATTGAAAATTACCATGCGCCTCCTTTTCAAAAGAATTCTCTCTAGACGTCAAAAGTGATAATGACTATGCGTCTCCACTACAACAAAATCAAAGGAGACAATTAAGTAAAAAAAACATGCGTCTCCAGAGTCGATACACACCATGCTTTTAAACATCTCACGCAAAACAAGAAACAAACCAAAAATATCTTTCATAATTAATACCAAGCCCAATACGAAGCGCTTATGTTTGCCTATATAGTTTTTCAATTTTACCTTAGTTCATTTTGTCCTAGTTTCTGTTTTTTAAATCAAAACTCAATTTGTGTTTTTTTCCTTCAATGTTATATTCTTTTGCTAGTTTTGTCTATGTTGTCGCTCTACTTTTTTCGGATTTTTTATTGCTTCTCAAAAGCTGCTTTTTCTATTTTGCGTGTTTATTTTCGCAGGTGTTTAATATTTTCTATTTTTTATCAAAGTTGTTCCTAGTTTTAATTTCAAATTTTTTCTTAAGAATATCATCCAGATTGTTTTGATATTCAATTAGCATTATTCGGCTGTAAATTTTAGTACATTTCTCATTCCAATGCAAAAGCTGAGATTAATTGAAGAAAATCGAGTTAACAATCGGATTGGAATCAACCTTAGACTGAGTGTATGATCTCGCAACTAACCGTAGATATCCCACCATTTCGAAACCACCTATCATTTATAACCATTCTATTCTTCATATGCAGTAATTTAATCCAGAACATTACTAAGGGTTACGACGGAAATGATCATTCAGCGGGGTGAGTTTGGTGTCAAAGAAAACAGAGTCTCCTGTTGATACTACTAAAGTTGGTTTTCTCGTTCTGCTGGTTCACTTTGAAACTGCAATGCTTCCATAACGAACTTTTCCACAACAAACACACCTTTACATATTCATTAGAACATTCGAAAAGAGTAGGAAACTTTCGTTATTTAGTTTTGTGCGAAAACTAATCTAATTTTAGCATGCGCTGCTTATACACACAACCAGTTGTTGGCCCTCGCTCGCAAGCACACTGTCATACCGCAGAACTCACCTCATGCGTACACTATAAGATTAGAATGTTAATGTTTAAAACAAGTTTTATGTATTTATTCATTTTTATATTATTAATGTTAAATTTTTCCTATATTCGTCTGTTTCTAAAAGGATGGCCGAAAATTGCGTAGTCGACTAATTTTCAAAGAGCTGAGTTTCTATTGCAAAAAAAAATCAACTTCTGCTTCTAGCGCTGCTTCTCAAACTCATTTTCCGTGAATCGTTATTTACGACTGCCATTTTCTGCCTTCCTAATAAAAATGATATTTAATTCCGCAACACGTCAAAAGCTTACAGGCGTTAATCCTTACCATAGGATGGTCACCCTACCATACAAGATTGCTAATCTGTTGCTCTTTTTCCGTTTTGTTTGTTTTGCACCCTCCCGTTCCCTACACAACGACGCACCTGCCAACACCACTCAAACCTACCGGGTGAAACTTTGCTGCCATCTCCGTCCGCATCCAGGAATCGTGATAAGCTGCGGGAAATCCTGAACTTGCATCTCGTACGCGACAGTATCACCACCGACAAAATCCGCAAGAACAACCAAAACCAGGTAAGTGGGCCTCTGGCCAATCGCACCAGACGGTAGAAACTTTAGCTGTTGCTAGGAGCTGAGGCGCCCGCTTTAGCTGATGTCAAAGAAGAGATTACACTTGGCAAGCCACTTACCGATACATACGTTATTAACTTTATCTTTGCCTTGCCTCTCCAGATTTACCAGATCCCGACTGGTGCGGATAAAAAATTCCTGTACTTCAACGTCATCAACAACCGTTACGACCACAACCAGACGATCACGGTGGAGGGGGGCGGTGTCAACGCCACGATTATCCTCAGCGACATCGCCGCGACCAACGGCTATCTGCACATCATCGACCGGGTGCTTGGCATTCCGTACATGACCGTGCAAGAAAAAATCGAAACCGACCCGATGCTCAAGTGAGTAGCTTGTTTTATTAGAGCGAATGTTTAGTGCAACGGACAACCATTGGGCAGTAATAAAATCCTCTTATGTACAGTAGTAATTTATTTTGAGCGTTATGGATAAAAATGAAGGATTTCACGCCAATTTGGTCAGCCGTTGGCAGCACCCTCTCTGATTTTAGTGAAGCTTTGTTATTGGTAATATAACAAGTTCTATAACATTTAAATCAAAGAATAAAATCTAGAAAACTGAGAACGTGTTGCAAACTTCAAAGCCAAGGCAGTGTAAAATCTCTCCAACCTATCACTTTAAATTGATCGATATTTTCTTTCACAGTCTTACGTACCAGTTCGGGCGCCTGAATCAGTTCAACGAACAGCTGAATAAAACTACGAAACGATTCACTTACTTCATTCCTCGGAACCGAGCGTGGATGCAGTGGTTCCAGGAGCATCAAGGAGCCAATCTGAACAGTTTTCTCACCGACATCTATCAGGTAAAAGCAATTTGTTCGATTTCGTCACGATCCCCGGATCGCGTGCACTCGTCAAACAAATCTTTGCTGCCGCATTGGGGCGCTCTATCGCTGAATTTTTTCCTTCTCTGTCCGTCCGTGGTACCAGGCACCAGGAATGCAAAATAGAGCATGAGCATGAGCATGATTGACCGCCCGCGGTTGCTACTCCGTTATTGCCAGATCAGCTGTAATTACACAGAGAACCAACAGATGATGCTTGGGACCAACATGCATCCTCAATGTGTAAAAACTGGTGACCTTAATCTTTAAGTTAGGCAATACCAGCGCCGGCCGCATCCGAATGCAGGTCAAAGGAGGAGTTTGTATAGGAAAATGTTGACGTGATACTCGCTTTATTGGAAGCCGAGAACACCTCTGCACTTCCACGAGAAATCACTGGGATTTCGAAGAAAAGGGTAGGGTTTGCAGCAGGTTTCGTTTTGGTAAACGATTCGTCGATTTCGAGTGTCGCGTTCTTTAGAACAAATGTCGCGCCTATATGTTCAATACATCCGCCACGATATTCATAATGGGATTCGAACTTATTCAGTTTGACCATGTAACACTACACAAACATGTAACACAAATTGTACGCAAGGATACTAGAACTTTAACTAATTTGAAACAACTCAAACGATCGGATATCTTCTCGTGGGTGATCCTCTTTATACCGAAAACTATTGCGCGTTGTTGATATATCTGTAGATCATACGATCACATGAAAGGTATCGACGCGGAGTCTCTAGGGGTTTGGTCAACCGGACAATTCTACCTAACAAATCTAATAATGACGTCTCTCGTATACACTTCGTCTGTTCTAAAAATAAGCGATACGATCCCGCGAAAAAAAACACTTGAAAAATGGAATATAACAATGTTACGCGCTTATTACGAAAATGAACCATGGGTATCTTTTTTGCCGAACACCGCGATCCTCTCCGTACGACGCGCGCGAAGTAGCCTTTGCCACTCGTAGCAATCAGCTAGTTGTCAATCCCGGGAAAGCAAACATACTATCGTACTATCGAGAAAGCAAATGCACGTTGACCGACGCGATTCTTTTAAAGGTATACATCGCGTTTTCGTTAATTACGATATTTGTCGATCGGACGAAATCTTCGGCTAAACGGACACAGTGAGACATGAACAACTATCTGGGTATACCCCGCAAAATCACTACATTCCGTAAACGTTCATACGAGCAAAACTCTCCCAAGCCGGGACCGCGGTTTATACCGATGCATTATGCACGACTGCTCTATTTCCTTTCGGGGACACGACATTTCACGCCAATTTTCTCTTAGTTGTCAATGCGAATGTTGCCTATTAAATAGAAAAATTGGCAAAGTTTCATGCATACAAAGCTTTAAAAATTTTAAAAATGCAGATATCCATATTAAGCAATATTTAGTTTTAAGTTTGGTAACAAAATGCCGAACTAGTCATAATTAGAACATAGTAAATAAAACATCTGCCCAAAAGCTAGAAAAATCGAAAAAGTGAAGCATAAGATTTCAGCTATTATCACGCACCATACCCCCAGCTTCCACAAACCACATCAATGCTTTTTGGGTGAGAACATATTTTGCTGATTTAACCTTGCTTGAAGCACTGACCGTGCAAAACCGGGACGGGCTCCAGGTATACGACTATTTTGATATTGACTTGTTTTTTTCTTATGAAAGTGAAGGATAGAAATATTTCTATTTTTGTTTTCACACATAAATTGACAATTGCATCTGAGAATTCCCATAGGTGCGAACAGCCCTAAAAATCTCTTCTACTTGTGTCAAGGCCAATATCTCCAACAATCTTAGATGGCAACGCGATGCCTACTGTATGAACGTAGCCCATTGTCAACGCGAACGGGCCACGCGCCAAAGGCACGGAAACAAGCGTTCAATATATTCGTTTTACCACTTCATTCGCGCCAACACACATACCAACGCCGAGTAACTACCGCACCGACCTCATCACACATAAATCTAGCCTCTCTACACTCCACGCAAATGCATCAAAACCTGCCCTTTTTTTCTACACAAAACAATATTGATATCAATGTATTATTCAATCTGGTACCTAACCATCTGAGTGACCATATATTTTTCAAGCAATCCACTATGATTGCTCTTCTTGCTCGCAGTATAGCAACGTCGACGTGCCCGCTGTCGTTCATTACGCTGCGCTCTTTCACTTATCTCTATGAACGAACGCATAAGAAATAATAATAATAGTATCAAACGCATAATAATATTAATAGAAAAAGATGAACACTAGAAAACATCGCAATATTGCAGTCAACACTTCAAAACGCTGTCAGTGCGACGGATTTGAATACAAAATAATGGCGAAGCTCCATGCACACAAAGACAAAAAGATGTTCATTCAAAAAGTTGCTCATGCATAACAACACTTGCTCAAAAGCCAGAAAAATCATTATAAACAGAACAAAAGCTTCACGAAATGATGAGTAGTTCACTAATATTTAAAAACCAACAATGTTGTAAATCTCAATATGTTATTTAGATGGTCGGGCATAAATCTGCTCAGAACCTGTCAAAATGTAAACATTGGCGCTGCGATAAAAGTCCGTAGACGGACTGCAAACGTCGGCGTTCCGCGGGAAAATCTGCTTATCTGGTTTTTGAGCACCTAGAGAAACTGTATATTAGAAAAATGACAAGGCACCCACTGCTTAAGGCAATTGTCCAAAACGAATAACGGCAATGCAAAATCATACAGTTCGCCCGTCTTGATGTTGACAGCTGCCCCAACCGCGAACGCCCCGCCAGCCCTCCAATACACAGTCTCACTAATGACACCCTACACGCATTGCAAAATAACAAATACTTATCCGAATTGTTCCGAAGCCGCGCTGTTTGCGGAACGGCGGTGTTGAATCAGCAATCTGCATACTAAACACCACTAACACCACATTGAAATCAGTGCAAAACTCGAGACATAATGCAATAATGAAGAAAAAACTCGTAACCAATCATCCTCACAGCACTTTGCATCTAGTCCTTTTTCCACCGATTCCTGTTTTCCTTAAACTAACACAAACACTGCATCGTGTAGAAGGCATAGCCCTAGCAGAAAATGATAATGCACTCAGTAGCGTCATTTTCTGAGTCATTTTTTCACTTGATTTTCACTTTATGTTAAACAACTTCAAATCTTCCACGCGTGAATAAACGAACTTCATCCGGTTCTTTGCACTTTGGTACGATAAACTAGAAAATGTTCGTATACCTATTATTTTAATTTTTGCAAAAACATGTAAGCGGAAAACAGGCACCAGGAATGCAAAATTATGGATTAACTAACCTTTTTTGTTCAGAAAGCCGGCTTCATGCTTCCAGCAGCAAAGAAAACAAAAATGATAAAGCGTATCATATTTTATGCATAACTGTCAGCACAGTTATTTTTTGAGCATTTGTCAACGAAAATTTAATTTACAGCACAAGAAGAAGGAATGAATATCTAATTTAAGCACAGTGCGAATAACGTTGCGAAAAATAATAATTCATTGAAATTCAACCCAATTGAGATATTAACTTTAAATGAAAAAAATGCTGCCAGATGCAACGCCGCACCGGCGGAGAATGGAACCGTCATACGGTTCGAAGAAATATTTGCTTCAGCACCAGCGCGGAAATAATTTATCAATAACTAATTACATCTTTTCATCCACGTACTAAGAGCCCGATCTGTGGCCGCTGGCTAGCCACGTTGCAGCCTCTAAGCCGGCAACAAAACCGTTGTCAGCAGTCACCCCAGCTAGCAAGACGCCGCGAATAAATCTGCATAATTTCATTCTTCTGTAGCCTAGCGAATTTTCCGGCTACCGCTTTCCACAACACCCCAGCTTGAATCCACGGATGGAAATGGAAATTCTTCACCAGCGCGGCTAGCAAAATGTCTTACTCTAGTCGAATTCAATATACGACGAGAGAATTGCGAAACCAGATGGCAAACCGCAGACATATGGGGCCGCGGCTTTTCAGCGAGTGACGAAGTCTCTTTGATAAGCCCTCCTGCACACTTGTCATAATGGCCATTAAATCTTGGAGGCCATCATTTTCATCACAAACGGTAAACAAGCCGGCTTTGGACAGATGAACGCTCGGTTCGTGCAATTTATTTTGTTTTTATTCTGCCAAGGCAATTTCAATCTTTTTCGGAACACAACAGCTCTTTTTTTTGTATGAAAAATAATATCAAAATATTTTGGAACATTCAAACTTCACGTACCCACTAAGGAAAATTGTTGAAAGAAAAAAGGAACGACAATGAAGGTTTTTACTTTATGAGAAACCTAAAGTAGACTAAGAGGAATCCATTTCTTAAATAGGTAGACTGATGTAGTTAGAAAATAGGAGCTTTTGTCTCGTACTGAATTGAGTGTCAATATTGAATCGTCTTCGCGAATAAATCTTGGACGGTTTCAAAGCGTTTTTGAAAAAAAAACTGTTGAACGTTAAAGTGTTCTGAGGCGAGTGTCTTATATAACAAGAGAAGATTCAGGGTTCCCGGTCCCTTCGCAACATTAAATTATGTGTTTTTTTAGCCTCCTAAGTATGTGCCTTTCAAATTTCTAGATTATATGTCCTCTTTTAATTAAAAATCAACAATTGGCAAACGAAAATAAGACTTGTTCGAGCTTATCAGCTCTCCAGCTTTTCCAGGTCTAGTTGCATACAACTCTGGTGAACACATGCGTAACGTCTCATCGAAATCAAAGCAAAAATAAATACACTTCCATCAAACAGATTCCACGCATAATCGAAGATGTTTTCCGCTTACGAGTGGGATAGGACCCTCTCAGCCGTACTGCGTAAAACAAGCAAAGCATTGTTTTCAGTTTATTTTTCCGGATGAACCAAACATGTCGTAACGAACGTCTGATGTCGAACACTTTTTGCAGTGGAGAGTCATGATGTTGATAGCTTAAAAAATGTCTTTTTTGCTTGGTATGACTTCAATTGGGTAACATTTCGTGAATGCGAACGAGTACAGAAGGAGGCGTTTTAAGTATGGTAGCGCGATTTTCGAGGTTATGAATAAGTTCTAATTAACACTGGTTCGTAATTCACGAATCGCACAATCTTTCGCAAAAGTTAACCATGTTTGTAATTTTATGCCACAAAATATAAAAAAAATTGTTCGCAGTGACGAAAATACCCAACACTGACAAGTAAATGAAGCTGTTCTCCTCGGAGGCCTCTATCTGGAGTATTATGACCGTATATGCGTATTAAAGGGTTAAAGAAAGACGCTTCGAATATAGCCCTATCAACGTGTGCGCGTCAACAAAGGATAAAACCGACGACGTCAAGGAAAAGATCAATGAGCTCCTTAAGAAAACGTATGAAGACAACAACATGGCATAAATATCATCATCGGAGATATGAACGCACAAGTCGAATGGGACGATTTTTTTTGCATCCCGATATTAGTAGAGAAATCATTCACTCTACCACCAGCGACAACGGTTTGAGGCTAGTGAACTTTACTGTCAGCCGGGAAATAGTTATCTGTAGTGCCCATTTTGCACGTCTGAACATTTTAAAACACACCTGGAGACACCCCAATAAAGCGGCCTGCTTGGATCGACTACATGCTGATCCCGAATATCGAGAGCTAAGGCTGCCGAAAAGAGGGCTCATCGTCGTAAGGATCGTGAACACTATGATCGTGTCAATTACTGTCAAGTGTAACGACAGGGAACCTGGTATTGAGAACAACACTTCGAAGTGTTGTTAAATGGTGAGGAAGGTAGGAGAGTCGTCTAGGGTAATCGTAGAGAATCTGGGGAAATTGAACAAGCTTTGAATCCGCCAATTTTTGACGAGGTGAAAAACCTTGCAGAGAGTTGGAAGAACCACAGAGCTCAGGGAAGGACGGCTTACCAGCCTAACTCGGAATATATAGTGCAATTCACAAAATTATCCTGAGAGTATGCTCTGAGGAGAAACTAGCTTCGGATTGGTTGGAAGGACTCATAAGCCCTAAGCAGGAATGAAAAGGGACATAAACCCGACCCTGCTTAATTTAGCATATAAAATTCTCTTTCGTATGATGTTCCATAGACTGAAGCTTTTGTAGGAAGCCTCTGTTGATGAATACAGGTACGGGTTTCGAGCAGGATTATCTAGAATGGACCAGATGTTCAAGTTTCCAGAACACAACTTGCAGACACATCATATGACTACAAGGCGGCGTACGTTTCAGTGAAATGCAACGAGCTGTAGCAGATTATGCTCGAACATGGTTTCTCAACCAAAATAATGAAGCTGATACTTGCGACAACTAGATAAAATGATAGTTTTTGCAGTAATTGTGATAACTGAAGTCAAGCAGCTCCAAAACAACTAACCAGTTGGAAAGAATGGCATTGCAGCGGAGCTGTTCGGCCCGGATAGGTTGGCTTTCTATCTGCATCAGCTGATAGTAAGGTCTGGAATACAGAACAGCCACCGGAGGAGTAGAAGCAGGAAGTAATATGCCCAATATTCCAAAAGGGCGATACATTGGAACATGAGAACTACCGGGCGATCACGATTCACAGCGCATCTCACAAACCACATCGTCTCTCGCAGTAAGTATAAAAATATGTGGGAAGTTATCAGGCGGTTTTGTGATCCTCAGAAGTGTCACGAATAACAAGTCCCCACGCATCAACTGTTCATCGCCTTTAAAGCCGCTTACGACACTATCGACCGTGTAGAGTTATGGAATGTTATGGACAATAATGGCTTCCCTGCGAAACTAACAAAACTGATTGAGGCCACAATGGATGGTGTACTGTGCTGTGTGAAGATGTCGGGTGTGGTATCAAGCCCGTTTAACACATGCAAGGGACGCAAGGGACCAGGCAGTATTTCCTGCCTCCTGTTCAACATTGCGCTTGAAGGTGCGGCCTATAACATGCGGGTAACGATCTTCAATAAATCCAGTCGATTGATGAACAGTACACCAAGCTGCAACGTTAAGCAGAAAAGATTGAATTAAAGATGAATACCTCGAAGACTAAGTATCTGCTAGCAAGGGGAACCGAGCGCGATCGGCGGAGATGAGTTCGAGGAAGTTGATGAATTTGTGTACCTCGGATCATTGGTAACTTCAGACAACAACTGCAGCAGAGAAATCCGCAGACTATTGTAGCTAAACGTCGTGCCTACTACGGACTTCACAAGATGTTGAGGTCTGGTAAACTTCGCACCTTCTCGAATCCAGGCGTAGAGACGCGCAACGAGCTAGGTGGTTAGACCACGTGGATCAAGATCTCGCAAATGTAGAACGCTCAAGTGCGTTGGCGTAACATTGTGACGCAGCTGAAATCCTGAAAGATGTTTCACCAGGATAGTAAGTAAGTAAGTAAGTAACAATAGTGGCATATCAGAGACAGTACTGTTATTTACTGGCATGTTGCTAGCTGAATTACATACTCTCGGCAGAGCTTTATGGTTTTCAAAATCATTATACGTAATGTTTTTCGTTCCATAATGGTTTTCATCCTGGCCAGCGAGAAAATTCGTTGAATCCTTCTTACGACAATGTAATGATACAACGATGAATCCATGATTAACTTGTGGACGTAGATCAGTGGCAAAATCACGTCCTTTTCATCAGTGTACAGTTCTGATCTGTTCGTGACCTGAAAGGTTTCTCCAGAACAGTCTTCAGACAGCGAGTTCTTGAAATGAAGTTCACTCATATTCAATTTGCAGGCAGAGTTCCAAATATTGCAGCCTGGAATGGACTAACGATATGTAACTAAAACAGCCATTTTTGCGGAATAAACGAGGTAACTTTTTGTAAAACACCGCACCGAAAGCTTTTTCTTCGTTTAATGGATGTAAACGGACCAGCTTAAAGTAGAGTCAAATGTAGGACCTAGAAAAGCATGTTTGCTAACTATTTTGACATCTTGTCCTTGAATTTCGAGCGATGTATAAGGTGGGATACGTCTCCGTGGCGAGTTCATAAACATTTACTAAGTTTTCCACAAGTTCAGGGACAGCATATTAGTTCTTGTTTCATCTGCCGTTGAAATCTGCCAACTGCCGTTGGCGAGCTGGCCTCAGGATATCTTAATAGAAAATCAATGTCAGCAAACATACGCTCCTTTCTACTTAAGTTTAAAATTCCTTAAGACTCCTTTCAACTAAGCAGATATCGTTGAACAAAAAACAAAAAAAAACAAACTCGGGCCAAGTTTACTACCCTGCGGTACACCGGTTCTAATAAACCGTACAACTGCAATTTTTGCATTCAAGCAAATATTGGAAATGTAACTTCTGTCAATTGTGATAGATGTGATTTGATTGATTCCAATCAACATCGATTGAAACAATGTCCAGGATCAAAAAAAAGTTTTAGAGTATATTACCGTGATCTGGAAGATGCCCTTCATTTCGAGACAAACGCCAAAAACAAAGAGCAAAATGCGGCTCTATAGTTAACAGTTTGTTGAATATCGTACCCCGCGTGCTGATGTCCGCTAGATTCCATTCCACACTGTAGCTCAATGTTGAATAGCAGGCAGAAGAGACTACACCCTTTATCAGTCTTATCAGCTTCCCGGGAAAGCCGTCTTCGTCCATGATTTTCCATAGTTTTTTTCGGTCGGTTCGGGGGTTCTGTATTCACGGCATTGCTGGAGGATCTGCCGTCTGGTAAACATATGGTCCATCGTAGACTATCCTTCTACGAAGCCGGCCTGATAACTTCTCACAAGTCTGTTGGCTAGCGGTATAAATCGGCGAAAAATAATTTGGGAAAGCTCTTTGTAGGCGATGTCGGATGTTGATCGCAGAGCAGATAACCCCATCCTTCTACTCCTCCGATGTTCTGTAACCCAAATTCTTGCCATCATCCGGTGCGGAAAGGTTTTCAGGGCCCATCATTATAACCTCCGCTCCAAGGGCATCCTTCCCAGTCGATTTTTTTTGTCAGCTGCTGGATGGCATCCCTAACTTCGCCTATAATTGGGGCGGGCACGTCTTCTACGTTAGTGGTCCCCGTGGCTCTGTAGTTAGCGATGTCGGTCGGCTAGCTCTCCCACACGGTTGTGATATCGGATTCGATTCCCGATCGAGTCGAGGATCTTTTCGAGCTGGAAATTTTCTCGACTCTGCACTGGGGCACGGTGTATCGTTGTACTTATCCTACACATACTAAATGTGCCGGAAACAATATCGATAACGAATTCTCTCAACTAATCTAGTTGATCGAGACCGCTATTAGCCCCAAGGCTAAGCGTGCGATATTGTTGTACGTCTTCTACGTTTGCCACACCGACAGGATCTTCGCCACCGTGGTCCTGGGCGCCATTCAGTTGTTCGTCGATGTGCTGCC